>NC_056522.1:267703-285536 GCF_019175285.1 Sceloporus undulatus | reverse complement strand
CCAAATGGCATGCAAGTAGAGACAGAAGACAGTAGAGATGCATGCAGCAAATCCTATCTATCTGAGGAGGGGCAGAGAGAAGGCAGTGGTTTCCCAACAGTTTAGTGCCAGCTAAGGTCCTCTCAAATGGCAGCGGCTGTTGAAAGTCAGCTGGAACCAGGGTTCCCAAAAGTGGGATCATGGATAGAAACCTGCCCCTTCCTTGTGTTCTGTTGAGCCAGGGAGCTAAAGCAGAATCCAAGGGGAGGAGGAGGCTGGTGGGATGCAGTGAAAGCAGCCCAGAAAGTCGGCCTGTCCGGCTTCAGCGGAGGCGGGAGTGGCAGGAGCCTTCCTGGGTTGCCCTCCTTGCTGGGAAAATGGCAAGCAGTGCTTGGAATGCGGAGAAGGAGGAGAGGTCTCAGGCCACCCAGGCTCCGAATGCCTTACCTGGGTGCCTCTCCTCTTCCCCGTCCCAGGGCTGGCGGGGGTCAAGGGGTCTTCCTAGCACTAGCCTCCAGGAGTGTGGATCTATTTTCTTAGTAAGTTATGAAGCTCATAGACTCATAGAGTTGGAAGATACCTCAAGGGCATCATCAGTCCAACTGCCTTCTGCCATGCAAGAACTCGCAATCAGACGAACAGATGGCCATCTAGCCTCTGTTTAAAAACCTCCAAAGAACTGTTTTAACGATTTGAAAAACTTGTAGTTTAAAACCAGAAGTGGGCTTCTCTTAATTCCTGCTTTCAGTTTGGTTTTTTGGCATTTAATGTGTGGCCCTTAAGGGCCTGCAAGTTAGCCTCTGAATCTGCCCAAGTTATCTCCCCCCCTCCATCTTGGATGGTTCTACCTTGACAAACAAGACCTTGCAGACGCAGAGGCTCAAGGCTGACCTGGAGATGTGGTTGTCTTCCGTCCCTGCAAGGTGGGCTAGAGAGCTGAAGACATGCCCAAAGTCACCCCTGGATTCTCTTGGCTCTCTTGGTTGGGGTCACAAGCTTCCTCTCCTTCCTGCTGCAACACACTGCCTCTTGGGATCTTCTTCTGGCCCGGTGGGGTTTGTCTTCTTGGGTGGGGGCTGCCTTTGGCTGGGATTGGGGGAGGCGAGAAGGCTTCTGGCTCTTGACTCCCAGGTTGCCCGCATCAGGGACGTTCTGGCCCCCCAACTAGTTCCCTTTGGATGGTCTCTTGTACATGGCGGTGCTTTCTGGAGCAGGACATGCCACATGGGGGCATCTACCAGTGGGCCTTTCCAAGCCAGCGTCAATGAGGCCAAGGTCCTCAGGTCCACCCGCATGTGGGATGTGAACCTTTGGGGAGGCAGTCACCCTCAAAGTTATGTACTGCCCCCGAGTGTCCCTTCTGGGGTCTCCTGCGCCATAACAGCAGGAAAGGCTACTGGGATGCCACCCACTGCCAGGTCGATTGGGGCCTTATCCAGCCTTTTCTTTTTGGGTGGGGGCATCTCTCAGCCTCATGGCTGCTGCTCTTGCTGCAGGCAGGGAGGGGGCTCTTGGACTTGGACACTGGGAGAATGAGCAGGTTTGGCCTCCGGAGCCTGATTTTGGGGGTCAGGAGGATGGCGATTCCTCTTCCCTGCCATCTCTCCTCTGGTTCATCACATCTTCCCATCCCTTGGGCAGCTGTGCTGGGTCCCCACCTGAAAGGGATTCCAAGGGCCATCTAGTCTGACCCCCCTGCTTTGCAGGGACCTACAGCTAAAGCGGTCCTGAGAGATTTTGCCAGCCAGGCTCTGCTTAGAGGCCTGCCAAGCGGGTGAGTCCACCATCCTCCTTTGAGGCAGTCTGTCCCACTGTCAAACTGTGCTTTCCATCAGGAAGTCCTTCCTCTCCTCTTGTGATTTTAGTCCATTTGGATCTCTTCCTAGTCCTTGCAGCACCAGAGAGGGACCATGTTTGGCTCCCATGGAACCATTGGCCGTGCTTCTTTCTTGAGGGCCCAGTTCTCCTGCCACAGGTTCTGCCCGTGTTGTCCAAAGTTGCTGGGAGCCTGTTAGGTTGGCACCTTTCCCTGTCCAGCCTGTGGTGTGGAGCAATTTCTGTCCATCTGTCCATTTGTTCCAAGAGGGGTGTTGAACACAGGCAGGTGGCAGGTGGTCCACTGGTCTGTGGGGAGGACCCTCTGCCCCAGGCGCAGGTGGGGTCAAGATCAGGAAGATGGGGTCGTGTCTCCCTTCATGCGAGATGGGGCCAGGTTCTCCCTCCCATCTGTCTACCATATGCAGTGCCATCAGTCCCACGATGTGAGCTTGTCCATGGGCAGGTGCCTGTGTCACTTTGTGTAGTATAAATGTCTGTGAAATGGGCCCATTTTGACAAGTGAAGCATAGGTGTTACAATTCATGTTACAAGCCATGTTTCTGGCTTTTCCCTTTGACCAAACCTGTCAAGAGCCTGGGATGTTGCTAAACCAGGTAAACATGCCCTCTGCCTCCTCCCGCTGGGTGCAGCCAACCTGGGCAATGTAGGCAAAGGGGAGTGTGTGAGACCTTGCCCCTTTCACAACCAGAAGTGGGCACAGGCTGATCTCAAACCAACCGAGGACCCTCCAGACCACTTTGACCCACTGGGGGTTGCAGCTGTTTTGGTTTTGTCGCTGCTGCCCATGTGGGGCAGTGGTGTGGTGTGGCCCAGCATTTCCCATAGACTCCCTCCTCCCACAGGACCATGGCCAGCCTTCTGTAGGTCTGTCCCCATCAGTTGTGAGGGAATTGGCCAGCCGCCTTCATGAGGGGTGGCCATGGAGTTGGCAGCCCTCCAAGGCATCTTACAGGTGAAGTCATCACCAACCGGGAGGCATCAATCTCAGCAGCCTGGTTGGCAGAGATGCCCTCGTCCCATCGTTTACACTTGGCAGGCTGGCCAACTGCGTCATTGAGGGGCCACCTTCATACGTACAAGTACACAGCCCCCCTCCCACCAACAACAATGTGTAGAGAAAGAGGAATGGATAATGGAACAGTGGGGCAGGGACTGTACCTGTTGGCAGGAACAGCAACAAGCGAGTTGGGGAGCCATGCCAAAGTGAGATGGGCAGAGGTGGCAGCCTTAGCACTCCTGGGGCTGGGTCTAGGCAAGAGAACCCGGCCTCCCCTGGCTGAGCATATGTGTTTGTGGGGGGAGGTCTGCCCTGGGGGGCTCCATGTACCCAAGGGATGGGAATACCTCTGAGTTTTTTAGAGGAGCGGCTGGCAGCTTCCTTTCACCTCTCTGGCATCCTTTCCCCTGTCTGTTTTTGCCTCCTATGGGCTGCCTTCCCCTCCTTTTGGGGGACCCTTCACAGCTGGGTGAAGTAGGAGAGCTTCACCACTCTCTTGTGAAAGGGGCTGCCCATCTGTTTGGGGAGGAGAGGTTTCTCCCATAGGGCTGCAGCCCCCCCCCCCCCAATTCCTTGCCTACAACCTGCCACCTCACCATCATTACGCAAGACCTTCTTTGCCTCTGTGTTCTCAGAAAAGGCAAAGGGTGCTTAACCTGAGGATAATGGAGCAGAGGACAGAAAAGATGAATTTCAGCACAGAATAAGTAAAGAGATAGTAGAGGAACACCTTATTAATCTAAATGAATTTAAGTCTCCGGGACCAGATGAACTCCATCCAAGGGAACTAAAAGAACTGGCAAATGTAACATCAGAGCCATTGGCAATAATAGTCTTTGAGGACTCCTGGAGAAGAGGAGAGATCCCAGCCGACTGGAGGAGGGCAAACGTTGTCCCCATCTTCAAAAAGGGGAAGAAGAGGATCCCAACAATTATCCTCCAGTTAGTCTGAGATCAATCCCAGGAAAGATTCTGGAGCAGATCCTTAAAGAGAGAGTCTGTGAACATCTAGAAGGCAATGCCATCATCACAGAAAGTCAACATGAGTTTCAGAGAAAGAAGTCATGCCAGACAAACCTGATCTCCTTCTTTGATAAAATTACCAGATTGGTAGATGAAGGGAATGCTGTGGATGTAGTAGATCTTGATTTCAGTAAGGCCTTTGACAAGGTTTCCCATGACATTCTTGCAAACAAGCTGGTAAAATGTGGGCTAGACAAAGTAACTGTTAAATGGATCTGTAATTGGTTGACCAGCCGAAGCCAAAGGATGGTCAGCAATGGCTCCTTTTCATCCTGGAGAGAAGTGACCAGAGGGGTGTCCAGTGGGGCTCTCTCCTGGGCCCAGGGCTATTCAACATCTTTATCAATGACCTGGATGACAGAATTGGGAGCATACTTATCAAATTTGCAGATGACACCAAATTAGGGGGAATAGCTAATACTCCAGAGAACAGGATCAAGATTCAAAATGACCTGAATAGACTAGAAAGCTGGGCCAAAGCTAACAAAATGAAATTCAACACGGAGAAATGTAAGGTATTGCACTTAGGGCGGAAAAATAAAATGCACAGATATAGGATGGGTGACACCTGGCTGAATGAAAGTACGTCTGAAAGGGATCTAGGAGTCCAAGTTGACCACAAGTTGAACATGAGTGAACAGTGTGATGCGGCAGCTAAAAAGGCCAATGCTATTTTAGGCTGCTTCAATATAAGTCTAGTGTCTAGATCAAGAGAAGTAATAGTGCCACTCTATTCTGCTCTGGTCAGGCCCCACCTAGAATATTGTGTCCAGTTCTGGGCGCCACAATTCAGAAAGGACATTGAGAAACTGGAGCCATGTGTCTAAAGGAAGGCGACAAAAATGGTGAAAGGTCTGGAAACCATGAAGCCCTATGAGGAAGGACTTAGGGAGCTGGGGATGTTTAGCCTGGAGAAGAGAAGGTTAAGAGTTGATATGATAGCCCTGTTTAAATACTTGAAGGGATGTTATATTGAGGAGGGAATAAGCTTGTTTTCTGCTGCTCCAGAGACTAGGACCAGGAGCAATGGATGCAAGCTGCAGGAAAAGAGATTCCACCTGAACATTAGGAGGAACTTCCTGACAGTAAGGGCTGTTCGACAGTGGAATGCACTCCTTCCTTGGAGGGTGATAGAGTCTCCTTCCTTGGAGGTCTTCAAACGGAGGCTGGATCTGTTGGGGATGCTTTGATCTGGATTTCCTGCATGGCAGAAGGGGGTTGGACTGGATCAGGGCCCTTCTTGGGGTCTCTTCCAACTCTATGATTCTATGATTTGGAGCATTTCCAAAGGAGGGCAACTAAAATTGTGAAGGGCCTGGAAACCCTTATGCCTTATGAGGAACGACTTAGGGAGCTGAGGATGCTTAGCCTGGAGAAGAGAAGGTTGAGAGGTAATATGATAGCCCTCTTTAAGCCTGTGAAAGGGAGCAAGCTTGTTTTCTGCTGCTCCGGAGAATAGGACACAATGGAGCAATGGATGCAAAGTACAGGAAAAGAGATTCCAGCTCCACATTAAGAGGACCTTCCTGAGAGTAAGGGCTGTTTGACAGTGGAACACTTTCCCTCAGAAAGTGATGGCTGGATGGCCACCTGTCCATGTAATTCAAACTGTAGTAGGGCCACTAATATTGTTTACCTAAAGGATGGGGAAGGAGGCAATAAAGAGGCATAACATCCGATCCTCAATCTAACTTCCCATTACTCTTCTTTACAAAACCTATCATACCAACTATCAAAGAAATAAAAAACTCCTGTTTGCAAATTTCTGTTCCAATTTAATCAAAATGGAATCATAGAATGATAGAGTTGGAAGAGACCAGAAGCTCCATCCAGTCCAGCCCCATTCTTCCCTGCGGAGAAGTCAGAATGGAAGCACCTCCAAAGAACTTTTAACATTGGACACCGAATCAGTCAATAGGAATCTGAACTATCTTCTTTAAACTGAAAAGAGAGCACCCTGGAAACTTACAGCCAAATCCAGACCTCGCCTCTTCAAGATGAAGGATGTCCAGTTGTACTTAATGTTTTGTATTTGTTCAGTGTTGTTGTTGTTGTTGTTGTTGTTGTTTTACTGTTTCCATGCTTTTTATCTTGTTTTATATAGTGAACTTTACATGTTTTAAAAAAGGAAAAGGTAGCACTGCGGAGGAGCTACTCTTTTGGGGAGATGCAGGAGGTCTTCTGGGTTGGGGGTCCTTTGGACGTGGGTCATCATGTGACCCCTGAGCCCCCTTCTGGCCCTTCCAGGTGGCATTGGCAGAGGGAACCTTGGGGTCTCCTGGGATCCTTTCCGGAGGGGAGGTCCCAGATCCTTTTTGGGTTCGAGGCAGCCAAAGGTTGCCAGGCTGTGGCTTGTCCTGCTGACCCGCCAGTGCTGGACTGGGCACCCCGATGCTGGTGGGCATCCATCCGGATGCTCTTTATTTATGCCTCTCCCATTCTCCCAAAACAGGACTCGCAATGGCTGGCTTATACTTTAAACCAATTGAAACAGGCAAAGAAGCAACATTAAAAATGGAATTACAGCACAAAAATCATGTAAAGCATATAACTGCCAATGTTTAAAAGCTGTTTTTAAAAAAGCCAACAATACAGACGAATCAGAACAGGATGCTTTTACACCCCTTTCTTTAGAAACCCTTGGATTTCAGGGGCCTGTAAAAAAACAGGTTTTGCCTGCTGAGGGAAGGACACTTGACCCTCCCCAGACAGTGCTGCTTTGGTTTTCCAGTTCAGAGGTCGTGGCAACCATGGGTTTGCTGCAATGCAGGAAAAAAGCAATGGGATTCCAACCAGAGGAGGGTGTTCTTGGGGCCCACTCCCAGGTCCACTGTGGCCACACCAGTAACCCCTCACCCCTGGTCTGGGACTTTTCCACTCTCAGAGGTCCTTATGTCATGCCGCCTCCTTGGTTCTGCCAGTAAGGCCAGTGTGTTGTTTTTGGGCAGGGGCAATGGTGGGAGCTGGAGATGTCATCTCTCAGCAGCTGGTGGAGCAGAGAGGCCTGGCTGGGCACAGCAGTCGGAGGACTCTGAAGATGATGGCCGTCGGCTTTTGCTTTGTGGTGAGCACTGCGGCGGGAGGTCAAGGTGGAGAAAGGATGGAGCCCTGAGCAAATGCTGTGTGGCTCCAGCAGAATGCAACCCCAACCTTGTTCTTGTTCAACCTTCCCTGCAGGGCCCAGTCATTGGAGGCTGGTACCAGGTGCTGGACCGCCTGGTGCCAGGCACGACCCGGATGGCCGCCCTCCAGAAGATGCTGCTGGATCAGGTGAAGGGAGCCAGGATGGGGGTCCAGAGCTGGGCCAGCCACCCCATGTGTGTGTGTACACTCTATGGCTTGGGATTCAGCTGCGCATTGCTGCTGCTGGAGCTCCAGGGATCATCTCTGTCTGTCCATCCATCTTCTGTCCCTCCTGCCTTGAGAAAGATCTTTCCCTGCTGCTGTTTCCTGAAAGGAAAGATCTCTCTCCTGGTTTCAGCAGCTCAGCCAATGTTGGCAGGTGGGCTTTTGCTGGTGTCCCCCTCTGGCCCTAAAACCTGAACACAGCCAATGCCTTTCTCTCTTCCTCTTTTTCAGGGGGGGTTTGCCCCCTGCTTCCTTGGCTCTTTCCTGGCTGTGGTGGGAGTCCTCAACGGCCTGTCTCTGGAAGAGAATTGGAACAAGATCAAGCGGGTGAGTTGGACTGGGCAGGGGGTGCCCCAGGGTGGGTGGCTGGTGCCACCATGGAAGGGGTCTCTGGGAAGGAAGAGGCACTATCTGGCCAAGATGAGAGGAGACCTTCATCCTGCCCCTCTGGCTGCCATTGGTTGGCCTAGCAAGTGGACCATCTCATGAACCCACAGAAGTGGGGGTGCCCAACTACCCCTCCCTAGCTGGGCCCTTCCCCTCAGTAGCCATTAAGCCAAGGAAAAGTCTCTGCAGTATCATGAGAAGGGAGGAGGGTGGGCAAGCCCTCTCCTGATGCCAGGCCTGCCTGCAAACTCCCACCCCACCCAAACAGCCAGGCCTTCTTGGCAGCCACCCTGCCTTAGAATCATAGAATCGTAGAGTTGGAAGAGACCATAAGGGCCATCCAGTCCAACCCCATTCTTCTGCCATGCAGGAAATCCCAGTCAATGCATACCTGACAGATGGCCATCCAGCCTCTGCTTAAAGGCCTCCAAACATGGTGACTCCGCCATAATCTCCAGGGAAGGAGTGTGTTCCTCTGTCAAACAGCCCTTACTCTCAGGAAGTTCCTCCTAATGTTGAGCTGGAATCTCTTTTTCTGGAGCTTGCATCCATTGCTCCATTGTTTCCTATTCTCTGGAGCAGCAGAAAACAAGCTTGCTCCCTCCTCAATATGACATCCCTTCAAGTAGTTAAACAGGGCTATCATATCCCCTCTTAACCTTCTCTTCTCCAGGCTAAACATCCCCAGCTCCATCAGTCATTCCTCAAAGGGCTTCATGGTTTCCAGACCTTTCACCATTTTAGTCGCCCTCCTTTGGACACATGGCTCCAGTTTCTCAACGTCCTTTTTGAATGGTGGTAGAATCATAGAATCGTAGAGTTGGAAGAGACCGCAAGGGCCCTGATCCAGTCCAACCCCATTCTGCCATGCAGGAAATCCAAATCAAAGCAAATGGCCATCCAGCCTCTGTTTAAAGACCTCCAAGGAAGGAGACTCCACTACACTCCAAGGAAGGAGTTTGTTCCACTGTCGAACAGCCCTTACTCTCAGGAAGTTCTTCTTAATGTTGAGGTGGAATCTCTTTTCTTGTAGCTTGCATCCATTGCTCCGGGTCCTAGTCTCTGGAGCAAGTGAAAACAAGTCAGCTCCCTCCTCAGTATGGCATCCCTTCAAGTAGTTAAACAGGACTGTCATATCACATCTTAACCTCTTCTCCAGGCTAAACATCCCCAGCTCCCTAAGTCGTTCCTCATAGGGCATAGTTTCCAGACCCTTCACCATTTTTGTCGCCCTCCTTTGGACACATGGCTCCAGTTTCTCAATGTCCTTTTTGAATTGTGGTGCCCAGGACTGGACACAATATTCCAGGTGGGGCCTGACCAGAGCAGAATACAGTGGCACTATGACTTCTCTTGATCTAGACACTGTACTTCTATTGATGCAGCCTAAAATTGCATTGGCCTTGTTAGCTGCCGCATCGCACTGCTGACTCATGTTCAACTTGTGCTCTAGTTGGACTCCCAGATCCCTTTCACATGTATAAGTCTCTCATTCAGCCAGGTGTCCCTAATAATCCTATATCTGTGCATTTTATTTTTCCTCCCGAAGTACAGTACCTTACTTTTCTCTGTCTTGAATTTCATTTTGTTAGCTTTAGCCCAGCTTTCCAGTTTATTCAGGTCATTTTGAATCTTGATCCTGTCCTCTGGAGTATTAGCTATTCCCCCTAATTTGGTGTCATCTGCAAATTTGATGAGTATGCCCCCAATTCTGTCATCCAAGTCATTGATAAAGATGTTGAATAGCCCTGGGCCCAGGACAGAGCCCCACTGGACACCCCACTGGTCACTTCTCTCCAGGATGACAAGGAGCCATGGCTGACCATCCTTTGGCTTCGGCCGGTCAACCAATGACAAATCCATCTAACAGTTGCCTTGTCTAGCCCACATTTTAGAAGCTTGTTTGCAAGAATGTCATGGGAAACCTTGTCAAAGGCCTTACTGAAATCAAGATATACTATATCTTGTCAAGATGATGCTCATCCCCAGGCTGCCCTCTCTGCCTCCGTCCCCATGACCCCTGAGCTGGCCTGGGAGCAGGGGGCAGACCCAGCCAGGGGGTCAACACTGACTCCCAGCCCTACTGAGGTTATTTGGGGGCTCCCTCCTGGAACAGGCAGAGCCCAGTAGAGGGTGTTGAAGGAGGGGCCGCTCTAGCCCCTCCCCTCCTTGCCTCGGGATCCCATCCCAAAATCTCAAAACAGAGGTTGCATGCTGGAAGCTGCTGCGTCAGTGAGTCCCAGGCATCCTCACTGACCTGGCCGCTGCATGGGTCTGTCTGTGTGGATGTGAGCCTTATCTCAAAAGCAACCCCCCACACACACACACACATGGACACACACACACACACACAGCTCTTTCTGGGCACTGTGGGCCATGTTGCACCACCCCCCCCCCCCCCCACAGACAACTTCCTTTAGATGCCCCACAGGCAGGTGCTCCCTCCATCTCCCCCCTTTCCTTCCAGATGCTTGTTGGGAAAGTGCCCACCCACCCCCTGCTTCCTCCCTTTTCTATCCCTCTTTCCATTCACCCTTGTGAGTCTCCTTCAAGTCTCTCCTGATGTGTCACAGCCCCCCCCCCATCCCACTTGGCACCAGCACCAGCACTCCTGAGCTCTTGCCAGGGAACAACCCTCAGTCTTGCATTGATATGGTGTGCAGGGGGGGGGGCTTTTAAAAAGGGGAGGAGAGGATGTGGCAGAGATGCATGAAGTTAAGCATGCTTCAGAGAAAGGGTGGACATCCCACCCACCCCCACCCCCTCTGGGAGGCAGTGGAGGAGGATTACAACAGGCAGAGACCAGGGAGGACCCTCTCCTCAGGACCCTGTGCTGCTCACTGACTGGCCCAGCTTGGGAAGGCCAATAGCTGGTAAGGGCTAGTAGCCCTGCCCAGGAGGGTGAATTGGCTCTCCTCTCTCTCTTGTGGGGACTTCCCATGGGGAAGGCATTTAGCTGGCCCTGTGGGGTGGAGGGGGGACAGAGTGATGGCTCAGACAGTCCCCTGGGGGAACTTATCTAACTTGCTCTGGAGGGGCGGCATGGACGTCTCTGCCTGCTAGGACTCTTGCTACCCCCCACACCTTGTGCTGGTGCTGGAGGAACACTTGGATGGGGTGGGCATCAGCTGCTCCCATGTTCCAGCACGAGGGGCCCCCACCCCCAGAAGGCTTTTGGCCTTTTCTGCTGCAGCGCCTCTCTTCTCCATGGCCGCTTGGCTTGACGTTCATTCTCACTTCCCAGGCCATGTCTGGCCCCCTTTTCCTCCGCTTGGTATTAATGAAATGCGGACGAGACGAGCGGCCTTTGCAAAGTTCCCCCTCCCCACCTGTTTGTCCAGTAGAGCCCCCCACCCCACTTCAGGTGGGTCTGCATGGAGCAGCGCCCTGGCAGTGTTTGCTCAGCAGGGATGACTCATGGAAGACAACATTTGGAAGCGCCTCCTGCATCCTTGCCTGCCTCCCGCCTTTGGAGAAGTTGGTGGAAGATGATGAAGGGGCTGATGCTCAGAAGAGCCCCCATCTCCCCAAAATCCTGAGTCAGAATGGGCCTCAAGTGAGACATGGACACAGCTTTGTGGATATGCACATATACATACACAGAGCCCCCAGAATCCACTCATGGAAGCCATGACTGGTTAACAGCTCTTCCCTGGCTGGTATGGGGGCAGAGGACTGGTCTCACAGTCTCTTTGGGACCCTCCAGCACCCAAACTGCCCACTTCCTCAGCCTGGTAGCTGCCTAGCTCCCTCCACTGCAGTCTAAGCCTTCCTCCCTTGCCACCTCCCAAGGTGACCAGAAAGAAAGGTTTGCAGTGTCCAGCGCCATTCCTGCCACCTGACTCTCAGAAGGCTGTCTGTCCAACTGGCCACAGCAGGGGAAATCCCCCCTTGGTCACATGGGGCAGAGGGGGATTTTGGTGTGGCTGGAACTGGTGGGGGGGAGTCAGTGTGACCTTGGACCGCAAGGGGGCAGTGCTGGCCCCTTCCCCACAGAACCCCAGACAAGGAGTGGGGCCAGAGTTTGCCTCTCCTGGAAGGCCAGCCTTTCAAGTCCCCTGTGCTTGGGAGGGTGCTGAGGGTCCAGGTCTAGCAGAGTCAGCTGGAACCAGCCACTCTGGGTCTTCAGCAGGGATTCTTTCCCAGCCCTGATCTGATACACACCAGGCCTGACTCTGCAGTCAGAGAGGGCAGGATTTTGAGGGTGCTGCTCTGGGGCCCTTTCATGTGACACAGTCACAGTACTGTGGTCCCACTTTAGTGGTCATCAGGGCTGTCACACAGCAGGATTGGGAGGATGGCCTGGCTCACCCTTGTGGGGGGGACATGTTCCGACACCCACCCTCCCTCCCTCTGCTCTCTTGCAGGACTACACAGATGCCCTGGTCACCAACTACTATGTGAGTGTCCACCACCACCACTACCCTGGACAGTTTAGTGGCACCATTTGGCCTTGGAGGCTCAGGGGGGGCCTGTATTCTAGGGCCCTTCCAAAGCCCCTCAAGCACCATCTGGCTGCCTCAGGGTCTGGGTTTGGCGTCCCTTGCCTGCTCTTTTCCTTGGCCTGGGTGATGCTGAGGGATGGGTCTGGGGTGTCCCTCTCTGTCTGTTGGGGGGTGGGAGGCCCCATATGTCCTTTTGCCTTGCATGGGTTCCTTGGTGGTGGTCCCATCTGTCCCAACTGCTCCTCCTCTGTTTCCCTTAGATCTGGCCGGCTGTGCAGGTGGCCAATTTCTACTTCATCCCCCTGAACCACAGGTAGGCTGCCAAGACAGCCCCCAACCCAGTGGCTGCTCTGACCCCCTGTCTGTCCATCCTGTCGCTGACCTTTGCCCCCCTTCCACTTTTCTTCCCTCCCTCCCCCCAGGCTGGCTGTGGTCCAATGTGTCGCCATCGTCTGGAACTCCTACCTCTCTTGGAAGGCCAACCATCTGTGAGCCTAGAAGATTGGGGGACCCTCCCCTTTGGATTCAGACCCACCTGCTGGACCCCATCATCTTCTCCCCCCCCCCCCATAGACACAGACACAGACTGCAGTTGCCAGACCCTGGGCCCCCTCCAGCAAAGGCCAGTGAGGGGGCAGGCTTCTCCCATGCAGCCCCTCCGCAGACAGACAGCCTTCATGGGTGACATCCGACCAACTGGACGAGGCTACAAAGCCCCCTCTGCCCTCAGCTCTGTGCATCTAGAATTGGGGAGGCTGGGGTGCATGCCAAGATCCAACCCTCAGCTCTTGCCCTGTGGAAAGCCCCCCTGCCCAGGCTGCAGATTTGGGCAGCCACATCTCAGGGCCACTGATGTAGCATAGAATTGTAGAGTTGGCCTAGCTGACCCCCTGAGGCCCCTTCCAGCTCTTAGGGCCCTGTGAGTCATAGAGTCCAGCAGCAGCAGCAGCAGTGTCTCTTGGCCTTCCTCCATGCCCAAGCAGGGTCTCCCAGCCACCTCTGGGTTTCTGGCCTCTTCTTTGTGTGAGGGTCAGTGGAGTCGCCTCCCTCCGTTCTGCTGGCAAGGACCCCCCCACACACACACACACACCCAGGAGCCTCTCAGCTGGCTCTCCAAAGGGCCAGGGCAGGCTGACTGGTGGTCCTCCCAGGGATGGCTCTCTAGCAAGCCTCCAGGCCCAGAAGCAGTCTACCTTCGTCTTCCTTTTAGTGGCCTCTGGGGGGAGGCAGGAGGAGGGTGGCCCCCTTTGTAAGGGGGGTGTTTTGGGGGAAAGGGTCTTGTGTGGAATAAACGGTGAGTGTGACCCTCCTCGGCCTGGTCTCTTGGCATCGATCTGAGAGGTCCCTTCTGGCTGCTGGTCCTGAAGGAGAAGCTGCTGGGGGCCCCAAGTGATCCTCCCAACATCAGGAGGGGCAGGAGCCCCTTTGGGGGAAGGGCTCCCCCTGAAAGGGCCCAGGGGCTCCAGGGTGGGCTCCCGGGGCTAATGCTCTTTCTTGTAGGAACGCCTTGAGGAGAAGGGCTTTGGGAGGGGAGAGAGGCCCCACAAAATGTCCCCAAGGCAGGGCAGCCCTAGAGAGGACTTGGAAGGGAGACCGCCCAGCCCTCTTTGGAGGCTGCCTTTAAGCAGAGGCTGGGTGGCCATCTGTCAATGGGCTGCTTTGATGGAGAGTTCCTGCATGGCAGAAGAAGGGCGTGGGAGTGGATTGGGGCCTTTCTTAGGGTCTCTTCCAAGTCTAGGATTCTAGGAACCCCAAGCTGTATTTCTGCCAGAGGGGCCGAGGGGGGAGGGGGGCACGACGTCAGCTGGACTTGTCTTTCGCTGGTCAGGGGTCTCCCTCTCGTCCTTTTGGGGCGGGGCTGGCACTGGCTTTGCCTTTAGGCTTTCAGTGCCCCCTTCCTTCCTTCTCCTCGGACGGGGTCCCTGGAGGTGCTGGGCCCTGGTCCCCCAGTGAGGGCAGGGACTGGCTCCGGCCCCTTCTCTGCCTCTGGGACCCTCTGCCCCTTCCCTTCCCCGCAGTTTGGGCCTTTGCCTCCGACGTGGCCGTCCCTGAACGAGCTCCAGCCCTCGGACAGCGCCCTCCGCCCTCTGCTTCGGAGGGGCTCCCTTTCGGGCCGGGGCTCCCTTGCCGCCACCCGCCGGCAGCCAGTCCGAGTCCCCGGCGCTGACGTCAACGGAGCTCCCGCCCGACGGACGGACGGAGGGCTCGGCTGCTGGCTGCCTGGATATAAAGCGGCGCCTCCGTCCTCCTCCGGAGCGGATCCTGGTCGGGCCCCGGAGAGAGACCATGCGGCCGGCAAGGAGCCCCTTCTTCCTGGCGGCGGCTTTGCTGCTCCTGATGCCCCTCGAGGGACCGGCGGCGGCGGCGGAAGGCCCGGCCCTCCAGAGGCTGCGATCCCGCCTCCTCCGACGGCAGCCTCAGCAGGGAGCCCCCGAGGACCGCTTCCTCCCGGAGGAGAAGCAGGCTTCCCCTCGGTGGCGCCCCGCTGCCGGTCCTCCTGGGCCCCCGGCGCCGAGGGGCCCCCGCCTGGTCCGCCCCAAGCGCCTGCCGCCGCCGCCGCCGCTCTCCATCGACCTGACCTTCCACCTCCTGCGGGAAATGGTGAGCCTCTCCCGGGCGCAGAGCCAGAGGGAGCAGGCCCGCCTCAACCAGCGCCTCCTCGACCAGGTGGGCAAGTGAGCCAGCCCCTAGGAGGCCCGTCCAGGCCCGCTCCGTCCTCCGGGGGCCCGAGGGGAGTTGCAGTCCCAGAGCCCCCGCGGGGAGGAATGGGGGCCAGTCCCCCTTCGGCGGCAGGGCAGCCTCTCTCCGGGCTCCAGACCTGCGCTTGGCCTCCCTAGCGCTGCCCAAAGGACTCCTAGGAGGACCCTAGAGCTGGAAGAGACCCCCCGAGGCCACCCGCTCCCTCCGCCTCCTTCTCCGTCGAAGCCTCGGCTTAAAGGCCGCCTCCAAGGAAGGCGACTCCACCGCAGTCTCCGCTGAGGAAGGTCCTCCGGATGGACTCTCGGCCAAGAGCTCCCTCCGGAGGCCGAGGGGTGGCTTTCTCTGGAGCTGCCCTTCGTCGCCTGGGGCTCTGCTGGGGAAAGGAGCCTCCAGCGCCCGACGGCGGGGAGGCCCTGGGGCCCCAAGCGGCCGAGGAAGGACGGAAGGAGGGACAGGCCCCGGTCCGAAGCCGAGGAAGGACAGCGGCTGGGAGGGAGCTCGGGAGCCCGGGCGGGGAAGCGGCCAATAAAGCTTTCTGGTCCAGCAAGGGCAAGCCTGGCATCCCCTCCCTCCTTTGGCAGCCTGTCTCTGGCTAGAGCTAGCCTTCCTTTCCATCTCTCTCCATCTCTAGGTGGACACAGACACAGACACACATGCCCTGCTGGAGGGGCTCTTCCAAGGAGTCCTGAGAGCTACAGCTCAAGAGCCCTTGGTCTTCTTTATTCTCCAGTCAGGGTTTCCGATGCCTTGGTTGAGGAAGCCTGGTCTGCAGACGAGCCTCGGGTCTCCCTCTCTCTTAGTTGGGGGGCCGCCTTCTCTCCTTGCCCCCGCAGCCAAGGTCCGGGCCTTCCGTCCGGTCAAGGCACGGTTCTCAGAGTGGTCAGCAACATCCAGGAACATCCCAAGAGTGAGGCCTTTCTTTCTCTATGGGGCCACCCAAAGGCACAAGGGCAGGCCTAAGGCAGAGAGGGAAGGCGGGAGTCCTAGGCCTGCCTTTGGCTGCTTCTGGCCTTAGTTCAGGTGGCAGGGAGGGCTGTCTGCAGCCATGGCCCCCGGGAGAGTCTCAGCCTCAAGGAAAGGCAAGGTCCATGGGCAGTTCAAGGAAGAGGCTCCCTCCTTTGCGAAGCCACAGGCTCCGATGGGGAGTGCTCCCGCAGTCTGAGCTTTGCGTGGAAGTCCGCTGTGGGCAGCCTTGGGCAAAGTCACACTCTCTCAGCCTCCTCAGCCGAAGGCAAAGGCAAACCTCCTCTGGACAAATCGTGCCAGGATAGGGCCCTTTTTAAAAGCCAAAGCAGCCAGGGATTGTGCCATGGGGGGGGGGAATCTGGCCCCTTGACCAGTCCTCCCCCAGAAGCCCATAGCTCTACGAGTGACCCGGGGGGGCAATGGGGTGGCCGATCTGGGGCCCAGGAAGTGACCCCCCCCCAATCCTTGGAGGGTAATCCAGCCTCAAACCAACCCGGGAACCCCCCCCCCCCCCCCCAAAAGGGAGAGACGGCAGGCGGTTTGTTGGGGGGCCGGGGGGGGGGGGGGGAGGAGCCCCCTCCTTGGTTTGGGGCCAGAGGGACCCCACAGAGATTGGGACTTTGCTGGCCAGCCCCACTGAACGCCTCTCCCTCACCAGGGAGCACCTCCAACGGAAATGGACCCATAGAGCCCCCCCTCGCCCCCAAAGACACTCTTGACCATTGCAGCTTTAGCAAAGGCAAGGCAAACTTTATTCTCTCTCCAAAAACGAAAAGCCCCGAAGAGCTGGGTGAGATTCCGCTTCCGAGGGGGGTCCAGCCGGAATGGGGGGGGGGGTCTGGGGGATCGTGTGCCGGTGGTGCTCCTCAGGGCGGACCTGGGATGGACGGGAGAGAATAAGAGTTCCCAGAAGTGGGGCAAAGGGGGGGGGTCAGGCTGTGCCCCCCCTCCATGGGGTCCCAACTGGCGCTCGGCTGCTGGGAAGCACCCCAAACTGCCAGGAGGGCTTCATTGGGGGGGGGTACCAAAAGAAATGGCTTCGAGGAAAAGGGGGGCATGGGGAGGGAAGGGAAGAATCTCCCCACAAAGCGAGCCCCCCTTTTCCTTTTTTCTCCGGGGGCTTCTTACCCCAGCAACCCCCCCCCGAAAAAGGATCTCTTTGCTCAGAAAAGGGGGCAGAGGTGCCCCCCTCCTTCCAGCTTTTGGTCCCCGAAGAGGAGGGTCGGGGGTCTCGGGGGCACTTACCTCGGGGGCAGGAGGAGGAGGCCCCGGCTGGCTTTGGGCGAGAGACTTTGGGGGGGCCCTCTCCGCCTAGGAGGGCGAGAAAGAGCCGACTGAGGGGGGCACTCGGGGACCCCCCCAAAAATCCAGGCAGGAGTCCACGGATCCCTCCCCAAGAAAAGGGGGCGATAGAAAGCGGGCACAGACCCTCACCCCCCGCAGGGCAAGGCGGAGGTGAGAGCCTCCCCAGGGGGTCTCTCCCCATCCCACTCCCCATCCCTCCCCCCCTCCCTCCCTCCCTCCCTCCCTCGGGCTGCTGCAATGGGGCTCTCTGGGGGCCTGGGGCTGCAAGATACACTTTCTCCCCCCTGAAAAGGCGTCGGAGGTCATTCATCCTCCAAACTGCCAGGCCAGGGACCAAGAACGGGGGTGGAGGGCGAAGGGGGGACCCCGGAAGACCAGGCCAGCCGCGCCCCACGGTACCCCCAACCCTCCTTCTCTGGGCCAGAGGGAGGGGCTGGTGGGGGGCCCAGCTCACCTTCCATCCCTTCGGGGGCTCCCTCTGGAGGGCCCTCCTCGCCGTCTCCTTCGCCTCCTCCCTCGGGGCCCAGTCCCTCCGCCTCGGCCTCCTCCCCCACCGATTCTGGGGGGCAGAAAAGCGGGGTATGGGTGCATTTGTGTGTGCCCCCCGTTGCCCCCGAGGGCGCCCTTCTTCCCTGGCCAGAGCCCCCTGGCCCTGACCCCTCTCCGGGGGGCTGGGGGCCATTCCCGCCCCAGCAAAGCGAGGAGACCCCTCCCCCGAGACCCCAGGAAGAGGCCCGGCCTTTGGGACCTTCTCCGCCAAGGGTCAGTTCAGGGTTCCCTGGACCCCCAACAGGCTTCCCTCCGCGGGCGGAACGGGGGAGGTCACCGTCCTCTCCCCCCCCCC
>NC_056522.1:225343-252703 GCF_019175285.1 Sceloporus undulatus | reverse complement strand
AGGGAGGGAGGGAGAAAAGGAAGGAAAGAAGTAAGGAGAGGGCAGAAGGAAAAGGAAGGAAGGGAGGAACAAGGAAGGATGGGATAGAGGGAGAGAAGGAAGGAAAGAGGGAAGGAGAGGGCAGAAGGAAAAGCAAGGAAGGGAGGAAGGAAGGGAGGATAGGGAGGGAGGGTGCTGTCCCCACCGCTGCTCCCTCGGGACCCCCGTCTGCCTCCCACTCCCTGCCTCCCTCCCTGTTTCCCGGAGGGACCTGGAAGACGTCGTTGGCGCACTTCCGGCAGAGGTTGTGCTGACAAGGCAGGATGACCACCGGCTTGGTGAACATCTCCAGGCAGATGGGGCAGATGAGCTGCTTCTCCAGGCTGTCCAGGCTCTGCGGGCCCGAAGGCGAGGAGGAGGAGGAGGAAGAGGAGCCCGAGGGAGAGGCCTTGAAGCCCACCCCGAAGTTCATCCTGCCTCCCTTCCCTCTCTCCGGAGCCTCTGCTTCTTCTTTTCCTCTCCTTCCCTCTCTTGTCTTCTCTCTCTCCCTTCTGCCCCTTTCTCCTGGCTGGGAATGTGGGGCTGTCTATTTCGGTCCTCCGGCCACGTGAGCCCTCCTGGCTGGGTCCCTCTTTGGGAGGCAGCTGTCTTCGGGGCGTCAGCTGGCGCTTCGTCACCCTCCGCTTCGGGGCCATGACGCCTCCCTTCGGGCTGCGCCCTCCCTCCCTCCCTGCCTTTCTTTTCAGGGGAGCGGGTCTCATCCTCTGCCCAGAAGAGGACTTTTGTGGAGGGAGGATGAGCCCCAGTCTAGGCTCCAGGGCTCCGCCGGAAGGTTCGCAGACTCCCTTCCCTTCCCGGTCCCAGGTCCCTGTGAACCCCCCCCCCCCAGGCACACTCTCAGCCTCAGAGGGGACCCCCAAAGAAGGGGCAGCGAGCCAGGCAGATGCTGAGGAAGCCCTGCAAGGTTCTGGGGCAACGCTGACAGAGAGTAAAGGAATAGCAGTGCAAGTGCTTTTCTAGACCCCTCCTCGGTGCCCTGAGCGGTTTGCGAAGTGTGTAAGGGCCAAGGCACCAAAGGATCCCAGTCCCAGTCGAGCTGGAGCCTGGCAGAAGAAGGGGGTTGGACTGGATGTCTATGAACCATCGAGTTGGAAGAGACCCCAAGAAGGGCCCTGATCCATGCCAACTTCTGCCATCCAGCTTGTGCTTAAGACCCCCAAGAAGGAGAGGCCAGCAAAATCTCTGAGGGAATGTCTTCCACGGTCAAACAGCCCTTTCTGTTAATGGTCATAGAATCTTAGAGCTGGAAGAGACCCCAAGAAGGGTCCCGATCCAGTCCAACCCCAATCTCAGTCAAAGTACTCCAATCCAGGGAAGCCAAGAGGTGGGTCAGAGAGCCTCTCCTCAGCCCCAGTCCGGGAGGCTGGACCCCACAACATACTCCCAGAATTCCGTAGCCTTGAGCCAGAAAAGAGTTAAAGCAGTGCCAAACCGGGTTATTCCTCCAGTGTGGATGCGGGCTGAGACTGCTTTAACTGCCCTGTCTCAGTGTTAGGGAATCCTGGGAACTGTAGTTTATTGCAGGAGCAGAGCTAAATGCCTCACAAAACGAGAGTTCCCAGGATTCCTTAGCAGAGAGCCTGGGCAGCTAAAGAGATCTTTTTGACCTTCTTCCGAGAGCCTCTTTCCTTCTCCGAGTGTGATTGGCTCATGGGTCAGGAACCTTTTTCACGTGGCATGGCTCACTTGCTGGAGTGGCCCTCTTCTATGCAGACTCCTTAGTATGGTGTCTCCCATC
The DNA here is from genome assembly GCF_019175285.1 of Sceloporus undulatus. Classification (NCBI taxonomy): domain Eukaryota; kingdom Metazoa; phylum Chordata; class Lepidosauria; order Squamata; family Phrynosomatidae; genus Sceloporus; species Sceloporus undulatus. The sequence continues at coordinate 250,926 of NC_056522.1, read as the reverse complement.
TGAACTTGTTCTCTGCGGTGAACTATGGCTGCTGTTTAGATGATTTGATGATAGCCCTGTTTAAGTATTGGAAGGGATGTCACATTGAGGATGGAGCAACCTTGTTTTCTGCTGCGCCAGAGAACAGGATACAATGGAGCCATGGAGCAAGCTCTAGGGAAAGAGAGTCCTGAGAGTAAGGGCTGTTCAACAGTAGAAGACGCTGCCTCAGTGGAGAGGAGTCTCCTTCCTTGGAGGTCCTTAAGCAGAGTCTGGATGGCCAACTCTTGGGTATGCTTTGATGGAGAGTTCTTGCATGGCTGGATGACCCTTGGGGTGTCTGTCTTTCAGCGCAAGGAGAAACAAGGATCCACACAACACAGTTTCCAGTAAACTTCAGTGTGTTGCTGGAGCAAACATGGCAGTCAAACTAATTCCGTATTTGTCAACCAACATGACAAGTGAGCTTGAGTCACAGGGCCTGTGGCATAGGCTCAGATATGAATGGTTGATCTGTCCCTGCGGCCACTGCAAAACATGTGTGAGTGAGTGTGAGTATGACCACAGCAAATACAAAGGCTGGCAGCCAGGGAGCAAGGGACGGGAGGATTGCCAAGGCATGGCAGCCACAGCCAACAATGAAGAGCCAGAGGCCCCTTTCCGGGCCCCAGTGGGGAGCTGGCAGCGACACCCACTGGCTTAAATGTCCTGCAATGTCCATTAGGCCGGCTGCCACCCTTGTTTGGCCGCCTCAAGGCCAGCAGGCTCAGGGTGGGCAGAGGGCCGGACACGCTGCATGCTCACATAGAACATCCCAGGAGTATGTTGGCATACCCTGGGATGGAAACATTGGCGAAGGCGGGACACGTATTTCTATTCTTCAAAAGAATGTGGTTTAATATCAGCTGCCTTGAAAAAGCGCCTTAACTGTACACATCCCTTGTTTAGGCCTCCATGCCTACTGAAAAACAAGACTGCCACCATTTTCTCCTTGGATCAAACTCAAGGCGGCTGCCACACCAAGGAGCATGGCTGCTTCTCCAGTCCAGCCACCCTTCCTCTCCCTTCCTTCCCTGTTCCTCCTCCCCTTTGCAAGCGTGACTTCAAATGGACCTTTTCCGCCTCTTAGGGCAGAAAAATGAAATGCCTAGATATAGGATGGGGGACACCTGGCTTAAGGAGATTTATACGTGTGAAAGGGATCCAGGAGCCCAAGTAGAGCACAAGTTGAACATGAGTCAACAGTGTGATACAGCAGATAAAAAGGCCAATGCGATTTTAGGCTGCATCAATAAAAGTATAGTGTCTAGACCAAGGGAATAGTGCCACCTGGAATAATCCTGTGTCCACTTCTGGACATAACAATACAAAAGGGATGTTGAGAAACTGGGGCCATGTGTCCAAAGGAGAGCCAACAAAACAGTGAAGGACCTCGAAACCATGAAGCCTTATGAGGGGAGACTTGGGGAGCTGTGTATGTTTAGCCTGGAGAAGATAAGGTTAAGAGAGGATATGAGAACCCTGTTTAAGTATTTGAAGAGATGTCATATTTTGGATGGAGCAGTGTTAGAATCCTGATGTATTCTCTCAGATGTATTGTAACTGTGGATGCTGGGGGTATGGGTTGCGCTTTGGCTAAGCTTTAGAGATAGAGATATGTAGTGCTAGGCTGGACCAGGTGTGGGCTACCTGGTGTCCTTGAGGGTCTGGCTCACAGAGGCTGGGAAGAGCAGCTCAGGGATGGGAACCAGTGAAGGGAAGGAGGGGTCCTGTTGCTCGGGCTTTTGCTTTGACTGCATTGGTTTGGCTGGGAGGGCTCAGTCTCAGCTAAGACGCTGAGTGATGTGGAATGGTTGATTCTGGAGCTATCAATCAAGTGCTGTTGATTTATCAATCAAGCCGACGGGTTGATTGTCCTGGATTCTGGTCTCGCACTCTGACAAGCAGGCTTGTTTTCTGCTCCTCCAGAGAATGGGACCTAGAATTATGGATGCAAGCCACAGGAAAAGAAAATCCAGCTCACTATTAGGAGAAAGCTCCTGAGAGTAAGGGCTGTTGGACAGTGGAAGACATTCCCTTGGAGTCTGGTGGAATCTCCTTCCCTGGAGGTCTTTAAACAGAGGCTTGATGGACATTTGTCAATGGGGATGCTTGGCTTGTGATTTCCTGCATGGCAGAAGGAGGCTGGACTGGATCTGGGCCCTTGGGATCTCTGTGAAACGGCCTGGCCCTGGGACCCTGCTGGCTGCACAAGGGCCAACTGGGTCCCGAGGGGCTTGCCAGGAGGAGGCTGGGCAGCACAGCCAGGGTACTTGGCCAGTGGCTCTGCCCCACTCACAGCAGCCGCAGGGGAGGAGAATTTACATGTTGAGAATCAGGATTGGGAGATTTTTCAAAAAGTGTGTTTCAATTGTTCTTAATTCCGTTTATTGATTCATCCTATTTTAAGTTTTACATGTCTTTTCTCTGGCCATCCAGCCGTTTTGAAAACCTCCAAAGAAGAGACTCCACCATCCTCCAAGGTAGCAGCGTCTTCCACTGTTGAACAGCTCTGTCAGGAAGCTCTTTTCCTGGAGCTTGCATCCATTGCTCCATTGTGTCTCTGGAGCAGCAGAAAACAAGCTTGCTCCATCCTCAGTATGATACCCCTTCAAATACTTAAAAAGGGCTCTCATAGCACCCCTTAGCCTTCTCTTCGCCATGCTCCCTAAGTCACTCCTCCAAAGGCTTGGGGGTTTCCAGGCTTTCCATCATGTTTGGTCACCCTCTGTGACCGGGTTCGACTGCAAGCCACCTGGGCCCCTGGGCTAGGGAAAATAAGCATAATCCTACCTGCGAAAGAGGGCCAGCTGAGCAGAGGGGTTCTTGCAGTTTCACCCCTTCAAATAACCTGAGCCCCCCAGACCTTGGGAAAAGGAGAGACGGGGAGGCTGGCCGGCTGCCTGCATGGCACCCCAACCCCCTCCAGGACCCCCAGCTGCTCTACCTGGCCCCAATCCCTCTTCATACATCCAGGACCCACAAGGACTCTGCCACGCAGAAGAGGGATGGATGGACAAACGGCTGAACAGACAAGCACAAAGCTGCTCCTTCCTTTAGAAACCTTTAATTGTGCAGATAAAACTCTTGATCAAAATTATTTGTCACAGTGTGAAAAAGGGCCCTTTGCAGGGCTGCCCCAGAGAGGGGGGGATGAGGGAGTGGGCGAAGCAGCCGCCTCACAGTGGCTGAAGTTGCCTGGAGCAGAGGTGCCTTTTAGGGTGGGGGGCAAGGGAGCCCGCAGGCGCACCAGACAGGGGCTCTGGGTCCATCTGACTTCCACCCTCTGAGTCTCCTTGGATGCAGTTTGGCACCAGCGCACGAGGGAGACTTGGTGCTGCGCCGCCGCCGCCTCGGATGGATGGCCTTTGTAGCTCTACCAGGGTCCAAGGCAGGCAGGGCAGCGTCTCCCCTCCTGCTGGAGCTGGGATTCCAAGCAAGATTGGGGGGGTGGACCCTTTGGGCTGACCAGAGGGATGGGGCACCTTGGCCAGCCAGAGAGGGAGGGAAGGAGGGAGGGAGGGGCTGCTGACTTCCCCACCTCTCCTCCATTTCCGCCTCCCAGCACTGACTTAGCCAGGCCAGCCCCGCAGGAACATGGGCGCCATGGCCAAGTCGCTTCTAGGCCAGAGAGAGAGAGAGAGAGAGAGAGAGAGAGAGCAAAGCCAGTCCTTCCTTTAGAAAGCTTTAACTGTGTAGACTGAACTCTTGAACCAAGTTTGTCACAGTGTGAAGAATGGCCCCACTGCATCCCAAAGGGACAGGGGGCCCTTGGCCGGCCAGAAGAGGGAAGGAGGGAGGGAGGGACAGCTGATTTGGGGACCCCCATTTTCTCCTCCTAAGCCAGACCAGCCCCAAAGGAACGTGGCCCTGCAGCTGCTGGGGCACAAGAAGCCGCTTCTTGGTCAGAGAGAGGGAACTGCCCTCCTTCTGCCCCCATGACACCTCTCCCCTGGAAGTCAGTGCCCGGCAAGAACCAAGCAAGCCCTTGGCTGTGTTCCCTGAGAAGAATGTTGGCAAAGTTTGAGCAGGAATTCAAACCCCACGTGGGGCAGACACTCGGCCCCCCAGGCATCACAGTTCTATGAAGGTGGGAGAAATTTCTCTGCCCAGAGTCCACTGGTGTCTCTGGAATGGCTGCAGAAAGTGGGGGGCTGTATTGTGAGCGGCAGCCAGACTCTGGTGGAGAGAGAGAGAGAGAGAGAGAGAGATTAGTATCTCATGGACAGAGATAGATGTCCTGGGAAAACAAGGCCCTGGTGTAATAGGGTTGGGGGGGTCCATGCCTGCCCAGACGTCTCTCAGTTGGTTGCCCTGACAGCCTGGAAGCAAGTGAGGGGATCTTCCTTCTGGAGCCTTCTCAAAGACTTCAGAAACAGAGGGGCTGCCAAGGTGGAGGAAGAACGGGATGGAAGTGTCTACATCCCCTCATAGCGCTGGGGCTGCTCCCTAGAGAAGCCTCAGCACTGAGGCCTCATCTGGCAGTAGCAGCAACAGCAGTAGCCGCCAAGCAGCTAGCCCAAGTCCTCCCCACTCCATCCAAGGGACCCCAGACCCTCTCCCACCGCTGGCTGCAGCGACTTCAGTCCCACAGAGGGTCCCAGAATGCTTACGTGGTCACTGTTTGTGGGGCTGGGTCTCATCTGTGGTCTGCAAGGGGGCACTGGCAGTGGGCTGCATGCGGATGGTGTCGGCACCTGGGGGGCAAGCATAGTCCACAGGGACTGTATAAGGGGTGAGGGCAGCTGGACTGAGCATAGGAAAGAGCAACTGAAACAAGGTTCTGAAACAAGTATTGGGATTCCGACAAACACACCCACCCTATGGAGATCAAACCACAAACACCTTTTCTTGCCATGAGTCACCACGTCTCCACAGACCCAGCCAGTGTTGTGTCTCTGCATCCTTCCCCTTGTTTAGCCCCCCTGCAGTTAGGCCATTCCCTGCCCTGCCGGATGCTCTCACCTCCATCTTCCGCCCGAATCTGGGCCTCCAGGTCCTCCGGATTGACGTACTTGTAGGCCTCCTCGTCCTCCGGCGGGCGGCACTTCCCACAGCAGAAGCAGCAGCAGCAGCAGCAACAGCAGCAGGTCAGGAGGCTGCAGCACACCATCAGTGGCTGGAGAGGGAACAAGGTCAGCCTCCTTCCTTCTGGTACCCCAACCCTCCGACCTCTGCAAGGAGGGGCAGCCCTTGGCTCCCTCCCTTCCTCCCCCTGGCCCCCACCCACCTTGAACCACCACTTGGACATCAGGAAGTAGTACTTGACGCTCTCCTCGCCAAACTGCTCAGAGACGTAGAGCCCCATGGAGCCGTACTCGTCGTAGATCCGCCGCTTGTTCTCATCGCTGAGGGTGGTGTTGGCGTTGTTGATCTCCTTGAACTTCTCGGCTGCTTCCGGGTTGTCAGGGTTCTTGTCTGGGTGGTATTTCAGAGCCAGTTTCCTGAGGAGGAGAAGGAGAGTGGGGAACAGGGGACACCCCAAACCATAGGCTTAGTGCAGGTAGACCAGGGTCAGGATGATGGCACAGCCCCATTCTCCCGAAGAGGGTACCATCAGCCCCCTGGACCCCTCTTCCTTGACTGATGAGATGCAGCTGCCTGGGCCTTTCTCAACTAGCACGGGGGGGGGGGGGGGGGTTGGGATGACAGGAACCTGGTGCGTACACTGAATGCTCCGGTTGCAAGCCTGGACCAGGAAGGCCCCTCCACATCCAAGCCCCAAGGGCCCCACTCCCAGCCTGGTTTAGAGTAGGCAGCAAGGGCCAGATGACCAGTGGTCCATGGGGGCCACTTGAAAGCAAAGTAGGTTGTGACACACATGGATTCTGATCGCTGCCCTGAGCATCGGCTCTCCCCCAGGGAGGTGGGCTTGCCTGCATTATGGCTAAGCACTAACAACTGCTCAGATCCACACAAAGGGTTAATTGGCACCTAGTAATCCCTGAAGCAGAACCTAAACCTCCTAAAGGTGCCAGATCTTGTTTGATCTTGAAAGCTAAGTAGAATCCTAGAGCTGGAAAAGACCACAAGGGCCATCCAACCCAACCCCCTTCCGCCACGCAGGAAGACACAACCAAAGCAAATAGCATCAGCCCTTGTTAGTATTTGGGTGGGAGACCAAGAAATACATTTGCTGACTATTTCAGAGAAAGAGACGCACAAAACCACCCGAGTGAGGTTCATTGCCTAAGCAAACCCTGTGAAATTAATGAGGGCCAGGTGACTTGAAGGCACACAGACACAGCAGGTAGTTTCTCCTTAATCTGGCTGTTCAAGGCTGGGAAAAGATAAGCTACAGGGAAGCAAACCTTTCTCTCATCTGCATTCCAAGGGGAAACCAGCCACACTTGCTGAGTTCAACAACCTCCTGCTCTTCTGCTTATTTCTGCATGCAAGAATCCCTTCTAGGAATCTCCCTTCCTCGGCCTCTTTTGTCAAGACAGGGAGGCAGTGCATCCCAGCCCAGGACCCTTTCAGCCAGCCCTGGGGAGTGGGAGTGATGGCCATGGAACAGACCAGTAGCATTCGTTGCTTACAGGCCCAAACTGGTCACTTGCCACAAGAGATGCTGGAAGCCAGCCCAAAGGACTGGGCTGCTTTTTGGCTGTAGAACTCCTGCGGCATCTATTTGCCACCCATGAAATTATTCTCACAGCAGTGTTGTGTGGCTTGGTTCTTCATGTCAAATGAAGTGATGGACCAGTTCAGGACAACCGTCATGGCTGCCATGGGAAAACAGGAGAGGCTGCATGCAGTGGCTGCTCTGCTCACTGAAAGCCTGGGGTTCAAATCCCCCCCCACCCCCCACCCCAAAAAAACAGCCTCACCAGGAAGGAGTAAATCCCTCTCCAAATGAGTGTTGGCTACTCCCAGCAGACAGCACAGACAATTATGGGCAAGGGGGGATGTAAGGGCATAGAAGGGCCTTGTGCCCCTCCAAGCCACCCTCCCTTGCTGCTGCTTTTCTGCAGCACAAGGCCTTGCAAGCTGTCTCCCATGCTATTTAACATCTACATGAAACCGCTGGGAGAGATCATCCGGAGACATGGGGCGCGGGGTTATCAGTACGCTGATGACACCCAAATCATTTTCTCTATGTCTCCGACTGATGCAGTGACTGGGGATGACGTCTCTCCTCTCGCGGCCTGTCTAGAGTCAGTAATGGGCTGGATGAGGGAAAACCGACTCAAACTAAATCCAGAGAAAATGGAGGTACTAGTGATAGGTTCCCCTGGTCCAGGAATGGCGGTGGTTCCACCTGTCCTGAACGGGGTCACGCTCCCTGTGAAGGACTCCGTGCGCAGTCTGGGGGTGCTTCTTGACTCGTCGCTTCACCTGACAGCTCAGGTGAATGCGACGGTCAAGAGCACCTGTTATCAGCTTCGGCTGATTCGCCAGCTGCGCCCATACCTGGCCCAGAGGGACCTAGAAACTGTTGTACATGCTCTGGTAACTTCGAGATTGGACTTCTGCAATGTACTCTACATGGGGCAATCCTTATACCAAACTCGGAAGCTCCAAATGGTACAGAACATGGCAGCCCGGCTGGTCACTGGCGCTCCCAGGACCAGCCACATAACACCTGTGCTTAAAGATCTCCATTGGCTGCCCATCCACTTCCGAGCTCAATATAAGGCGTTGGTTATTACCTATAAAGCCCTAAATGGCTTGGGCCCAGGATTTCTGAAGGACCGCCTCTCCCCGTACATTCCGCCTCGCACCCTCAGAACATCTGGGCAGCAACTCCTGAAGGTGCCTGGGGCCAGGTTAGCTTCTACTGCAAGAAGGACCTTTTCCACGGCTGCCCCAGCCCTTTGGAATACGCTGCCCATGGAACTCCGCTCATCTACCACCCTGGCCCAATTTAGGAAGGGTCTCAAAACCTTCCTATTCAATCAGGCATTCCCCGATTAAATATCCTGTGGGCCTCCCTCCTCTCTCGTGGCCGTGAGGTTGGGCTAAGGGGCTTTTTATTGTTTTTAAGATTTGTTGTATGTGTCTGTTTTTAACCTTGTATGTTATTTGCACACTGGTGCACCCTGTAAGCCGCCCTGATCGCTTGGAAGGGCGGGATACAAATAAAAATTTTATTATTATTATTATTATTTATTATACACAACCCAAAGCCCCCTGGGAAGACCACCTCATTTCCCCGCATGGCTCAGCAGCAACCGCAAGCCCCACAAGAACAAGAATTGCTAAGGAGTGTGAACCTACAAAATGTAACTCTGTAAAGACACCTAGAGATGTTCCTAGGCTGCCTCTAATGTAAGCCTATCAGGAGAGACGACGATGTATGGATGGGTGAGCAGGGCAGAGAGCCCTTTCTGTCTGCCCATTCTTTCTGTGCCAGCCTGCATGCCACTCGTGACCTTCGATAACTACTAGGCTATCCATAAACCCAAGATTTGTGGCACAAGGAGCTGAGAAAGCACCGCACACTTGCAAGGCTCTTCACACCCAGGAGAGCTGCAAAACACTAGGAGGAACTTCCTGACAGTAAGAGATATTTGGCAGTGGAACACGCTCCCTTGGTGTCTCCTTCCTTGGAGGACTTTAAACAGAGGCTGGATGGCCAACTGCCAATGGGGGTGCTTTGACTGAGAACTTCTGCCTGGCAGAAGGGGCTTGGACTGGATTAGGGCCCTATTTGGGGTCTCTTCCAACTCTATGATTCTCTGAAAAGAAGGTGGAGTCCTGAGGAAGATGAACTTTGCACTCAAAGCAGGGTTAGCACAGAAGGGCAAAATATCTGCCCTGCCCAGAAGGCAGCTGCTTCCCATATCTGGGCACAAGGGCAACGGGAAAGAAAACATCAGGCTATGCTATGTTGGCGCTCCAATCTGAGACATTTAAGTAAACTCTGCCCAGTGAAACAAAACACTAGCGACTGAATTCCATACGCAAGTTCTTAATTCACAATAGGAAGCATTAGGCAGAATTGGAAGCTGCAAAGAATAGAAAAACCATGCTCTTATGCTTTGTTATTATATTTTACAGAACATACTGCGCCTTATCAGTTTGTGAACGCTGTCTTTAACCCTAAGCCAAAGGGTGGTCACACTTACTATGAAGGATGAAAAGCTAACACGTCTGCCTTTTAAAATTACGCTTGTCCCTCCACGTTTGCTGGGGCGAGGGGCACAGGACCCCCGTGAATGTGGGGGAAATGCAAATAACAACAACACTGTGTTTTTACCTGAGAGGACACCTCTCTAGGAATCTCTAGGTCCTCCAGGGCAACTCTGTGGCCAACCTCTGCCAGACACGGACCATAGAGTGGCACTGGAGGAGCTCCAAAGGCCTAGGGGAGTGTCCTCTCTAGGAATCTCTAGGTCCTCCAGGCAACTCTATGGCCAACCTCTGCCAGACACGGACCATAGAGTGGCACTGGAGGAGCTCCAAAGGCCTAGTGGAGTGTCCTCTCTAGGAATCTCTAGGTCCTCCAGGCAACTCTGTGGCCAACCTCTGCCAGACACGGACCATAGAGTGGCACTGGAGGAGCTCCAAAGGCCTAGGGGAGTGTCCTCTCTAGGAATCTCTAGGTCTTTCAGTGCGACGTTTGGTTACAGTTGACCACAGAGTTCTGCTGGAGGACTTAGATATTCCTAGAGAGAACACAGCAGCATGAACTATGCCTTCCCTTGATCTAACCACTAGGCTTCTCCTGATGCAGCCTAGAATCGCACTCTTGGCCTCCCTCCTCCGGAAGTCTAGAAAGCCTTGGAAGAGGCCTCTGAGCCAGGCCCACAGGGACGCGTCCCTTGCCCCGGACGCCTCCTCCTCACCGGTAGGCCTTCTTGACCTCCTCGGCGGAGGCGCCCTTCTCCAGGCCCAGCACGCGGTAGAGACTCTCTCCGGCCCGGGACATCTTCCGCTGCGAACGACCGGCCTCCGCCGCCATCGCGCCCTAAAACCGGGAAGGAAAGGGGGAGCGGCGTCAGGGGAGAGACCCGGAAGAGGAAGGAGAGCCGCGGGGCGCCGTGACGCAATGCCTCGCCGTGTGACGTCACAGCTCGCAGCCCATGCCCCCCCAGTAACACCGGCGCCCCCAACCCCAGGGGCTCTAGCCAGCCAGCCAGCGAGCGGGCTTCCCGCCGGGACCCGGCCTGGCTCTCTCTCGCGGAGAGCGAACCCCGCGCCTGCGCACTCGCCCCCGCCTCAGCCCGACCATAGACTGGAGGAGGGACTACCCCAATTAGCGCCACCGCGCGGCCGGAGGAGGAATCGCAGCGGCAAGGCAGAAGGGGCGGGGCCCCGCAGCAGAGTAGGAAGCATAGGGCGCCTGGGATGATGGGAGTTGGAGTCCGCCGATGCCTGCCCCGCCCCGGGCTCCAGCGGCAGCAGAAGGGACCCAAGAGAGTGAAAGGGACAAGCGCCCCCACAGCTTGGACTGCAGCCCCCGGCAGCCCTTTCGCAGCCAGGAGTTGCAGCCCAAGGAAGGCGAGGAAGCTCCGCTCCTCCTGTGCCTCATCTGCCTCATGGGACTGCCAACTCCTGCTGCTTTCTCTCCCAGCGTTTGCTCTTGCCTCCTGGGGCGATGGATGGATGGCCGTTGTACCATTGGGAGGCTGAGGGAATTCATCCACCTGAAGCCCTGCAGCCACTGCATCAAAGTAGCAGCCACAGCCTTCCCTTCCCAGGGCGCTCTGCACATGCCCAGGGGCATAAGACGACAACAAGGGGCCAGCAAGTGGGATGGAGGCTGGGCCAAGGCTGAGGCCCCCAGGCAGGCCAGAACCCCCCCCCCCCCCCCGCCTGCCCCTAAGCCAGAGAGCGGGCCTTGCAGGACGGTCCCCCCACAGTTCACTCTTCCCTCGGCAGAAATGGAGCCAGCAGGAGGCGCTGCAGGTCTTTTATTCTCCCATACAAAAGCAAGGAAGGCCGCTAAGTACAGTACTGAGAAAAGGGGGGGGGGGGAGAGAGGAGGGCAGGAGCAGCGGAGGCAGCAGCAGCCCTGGGCAAAGGGCAGTGGCAGAGATTGCCAGCCTGCCTGCCTGGCCCCTGGAGTGGGTCCCTCACACAGAGGCCCCCCAGCCAGAGCCATGCAAGAAGGCACCAGGATGGCCGTGGCTCCCTGCTTCCTTCCCGCCAGGCCCTGGGAAAGGCCTGGCAGCCCAACTCCAGGCCAGGAAGGCCACCGGCCAGGGCACCACCATGAAGGGTCCTCCCATAAATATCAATAAATACCGGGGGGCTGGGAGAGGGGTGCTCCCTCGCAGCCGCCTGGCCGGACGCATGTCCTGGAGGAAAGGTCCATCCTGTCCCAATTGTGGCCACTGCCACGCACAGCACCCCTGCCGTGCCTGGAGAGGGCTTGGCACAGGGGCACTACCCCAGAGGCACCACTCGCCACCATTTTCACTTTCGGCCGGCCGGCTGGCCAAAAGACAAGGCCCCAGCCTGCAAGGCCAGGTCAGCAGTCCATGCTGTCGCTATCGTACCAGCACATGGTGCCGTCGGTGCCGAAGTATCTGTCTCCGAAGTTACCTGGTGGAACAGGAGTCACAGGAGTCACAGGTACAGTGAGGCAACCCCTGCCAGCCCCTATCACTATTGAGGCCAAAGCCTTCCCACTCAAGCCCATTTCCCCAACTCACCGATGCCAGGGACAATGTGGAACTCCTCATTGACCCTCTTGTCCACCGCTGTGGTGATGATGCGCACACGAGGAAAGGCATAGGCCACAGAATGGACCCCCATCTCAGCCATAAGCAGTGAGAGCAGGAAGATCTTGTCCTCTTGCACCTCATGGTCCTGTGGAAGAGCCCCACACTACCCCTGTGAGCAACACTGGCAGCCAGAAGGAAAGGGATCCCAAACTGCCTCCACCTCCCTGTCTGTCTCCCCAGGGAAGGGTCTCAACGCACCAGCAGCACTCGCACAGCCATCATGGCAGCAGCACCAGTGGACACCGTGCTGTCCATCAGGATGACATAGTCCTCGCTGATCTCCTTGGGCAGCCGGAGGTAGTGCAGCTGGGAAGAGAGGAGGGTACTATGTCAACTGTCCCTCCTCCCCCAGCGACCCAGCCTGTAACCCACCCCTCACCTCTGGCTCCCCAGTGTCATGGTTTGTCTGGATGAGGATTTTGCCCAGGCGGATGTCCTTGCAAACAGCGGTCAGAGCCTGCTCCATGGTCTCGCCTGCACGCAGGATGGAAACACCTGTGATCTGGTGGAAGGGAAAATGGCACAGGCTGAGAGTTAGCCAAGTAACCCATTCCATGGCTGCCACCCTGCAACCTTCTTCCTTGGCGTGCCCTCTTACTCCAGCTGCTAGTGTCCAAGTGCCCTCCCTGCACCAAAGCCCCTCAGCCTCATGCCACAGCAGCCCTTGCCCTCCGTTGGGCTGTCCTCACACCAAGCGCAAACAGGGGCCAGCCAGAGAAAACCCAAGGCAGGAATGGGGAGCGTCCTAGGAGCAGTTCAGCCGTTTCTTGCCACAGACCCTTTTGGAAGTCACTCACCCGCTGCCGATGGAAGCGCTTCCCCTCATAAACCGTCCCCTGCGGTGTCTCCACAGTCACTGGCTGCAAATGGAGAGGAGAAGGGAGAGGGAGAAAAAAGGTGGTGGGCAAAGGGGGAAATGGCCAAGAGAAGGAGGGAAAGCCATTGCCACCACCCAAGGACATCCCCCCAGAAACAGAGAGTGTATGGAGGGCAAGACCCACTCCTCAAAGACAGCCTACAGTAGCCAGGGGAGACACCTACAATGCTTTATTACATAGTGAAACTCATCTCCCATCTTGAATCCAAGAATCAGGGTGGTGTTTGCTTGGTTTTTTTTTACAATAAACCATATGGCTGTGACAGTGGCAGAAGCACAGGTGGAGGGACACACCTTGAGGGGCAGGAAGGAGAGGGCATGCTCGATCAGCAGGCGCATCAGGCGCTTGGAGTAGAAGATGAACTCGTCCCGGCTGGTGTCCTTGTTCCTGTGGGGCAGGCAGAGCGGGGGCGCCCAAAGGGCCACCCAGGTTCCTCAGTGCCAAGTGTCCCCCTTTCGCAGACACCCGTCTCCACAGGAATCCTCTTGGAGCGTGGGCCCAAGCCTCCCCCAGACACCTCCTGCTGTGGGGCTGGCATTGCCCCTTGGAGGCGGGAGGGGAAGCCTACCTGATGATGGTGTGCATCCCCCGGACCTGCGGTGTGCTCTCCAGGACACTCAGGGTCTTTGGCAAGGGCTGCCCCTGGTGGGCTGATGCCAGGGCCGCTCTGTACAGGAGGAGGAGGAAGGGAGATGTCTTGGATGCTGGCACAGCTGGAGGCTCAGTTATCACACACCCCATACTATGCTGCAGCGGGGCAGAAACAGTGGCACCAGTAGAGGGGCAACTGGGCATATGAGCTTTAGCCTCTGGGCCTTACTGTCTCAAGGCATGAGTGGGAGCCCTTAGCTGCCTGAGGCTAGCTTGGCACCTCTGGGCACAATGTGGGGACAGCAGGCGAGGAGCACCCCTAAAGCCCTCTTGCCCATCCACTACTTCCAACAGGAGGAGCCTTGCTTGACTCCTCTCCATACATACGGGGGAGAGAGGTCTGTGCAGCAGGAAAAAGCCAGCTGAAACTGCTGCTTCCTTTCCCTTTTCTTCTTCTTAATAATACTATCCCACCATTTTCAGGTTTGGGACTCAAAGAGACTTAAAACAGTTAAAAGAGGAACAGCCCCATCTTCCTTTCTCCCAAGGAACACAGAATGGGGATGGAAGACACAGCCTCTTCCTCCGGGGAGCCAAAAAGCTCAGCCAAGCCATCCCCATACACCAGGGTTGGAGTGAGAGAAGGGGGGCAGACCACATTCAGGAGGGGAGGGGGGAGTGGTGGATGAGCACCCCTCCCATGCGTTCCTTCAGTCTCCCACTCAAGGGCTAGAATGCCCAGTGACCATCATACCTGACTGTGATTTCGCGCTGGGCGATGGCCAGAAGTAAAGCAGGAGGAGTCCACGCCAGGGGAGGCAAAGTCATGGTCAGGGAGGGAGTTGGAGGGACAAAGAAAAACACAGCCAGTCAGTGTGGGGACACCAGCCTTGCGCGGTCTGCCTCCCACCCACCCTCCTCCCAGCGCGTCCCCTTCCCCTCGCTTCCCTCCTGGCCCCTCACCTTCTCCAGCTGGCTGTGCACATGCTGAACAATCAAATCCAGTGCCACAAAGTTCTCTCCTCCTAGGAAGAAAAAAGGGAGACAGACCCCATCATCCAGCATGCTTTGGCTTGCTCAACACTATGCCCCCCTCCCCAGGCAGGTGCCCAGAGGCCATTTGCTGGGCAACTGCAGGGCATGGCACTGGCACGTTCTTCTGTTGCTCTTCTTTGGGCTCCAAATAAATTTTTCAACTTTGAGAACATTTCAAATACTCCGTAGGTTCATTTTAATACAGGTAAAAATGCCCCACTGGCCTGGATAGGCTGAAGCCTGGTATTTCTAGAATCCTAGAGTTGGAGGAGACCCCAAGGGCCATCCTGTCCAACCCACTTCTGCCATGCAGGAACTCTGACAGATGGCCATCCAGCCTCTGTGCAAAGACCTCCAAAGAAGTAGGGAAGGGAGGGATGTTTATGTTTTAAAAACACAACAAAACACTGGGCTGTTCAGAAGCAACACTCAGATTCAGGGCCTCAGCCGACAGCCTCTCCTCACCTGTCATCACTAAATGTGGCCCAGATTATCATGTGAGTGTTGCTTCTGAACAATCCAAGGCCCCTCTCCACACTACAAAGAATAAGAACAACTGGCATATTGCCTTGGAGGAGGCAGCACCGCATCTAGAAACAGTGGCAGGGCAATGCAGGCTCTGTTTCCACTGGGAGAGCGCATTGCTTGCGCAGACACAGCCGCACTCATTCCAATCCACCTCCGTTCTCCATCTGCCAGCAGACAAACTCCCAACTTATTTAGACAGGGCATAGGCTGCATCCACACTGCAAAAATAATCCAGTTTGACACCACTTTAACTGGCATGGCTCAATGCTATAGAATTCTGGGAACTGTAGTTTGTTGTGAACCAGAGCTGAATGCCTCACAAAACTACAAGGCCCAGAATTCCTAAGCAATGAATAATGGCAGTTAAAGTGGCATTGAACTGGATTATTTCTGCAGTGCAGATACATCCCTAGTGATTCGCAAATTCTGGCCTTCCAGGTGCTCTGGACTTCATCTCCCAGATCTGTCCATTGGCCAAAGTGGCTGAAGCTGCTGGAAGCTGAAGTCCAAAATGCCTGAAGGAGCTGAGTTTGGGAATTACTCCATTGGGCAATGAACCGGTTGCTGCTTTTATCACCACTCATAGGCCCCATACAGACAGGCCAAAATAAAGCTGCTTCAGGTCATATTGGAGGTATGCTGTTTAAATGATGCATGCGTCCTAAGAGTCCAGAAGCTGTGCTCCAGTCCTTAGCACAGCTCCAGTGGCTTTGGAGTGGCTTCCGGACTCTTAGGACTCATGCATCATTTAAACAGCATACCTCCAAAGTGACCTGAAACAGCTTTATTTTGGCCTGTCTGTATGGGGCCTTATGCTTTATTTAAAAGCCCTCCATTTTATGCTTTATATACTTTTACACTGCTTTGTATTAATACAATAATACAAATACAATTGATAAAGCACTAATACTGAATATACCACATTCCTATTAGTTCTCTAAAAAACAGTTCATCAGTAGCCAATAATCATAGTCGAGACTGGAACATCATCATAACCTTTTATATGGAGTCCGATGGATAAGGCCACCGGAGGAGATCCGTTTTGAGTGCCTTCTTAAAGGCCTCTAAGGTACTGATGAGACGGATCTCTTCCGGTAGGCTAGTCCATAATTTTGGAACCGCAGCTGCAAACGCCCGATGGGAAGTTGTCATTAACCTAGTATTATGCTGTTCCATACTTCCCAGATGTCCTGAGAGTTCGGGGCGGATTGTGTAGGGAGAGGCGTTCCCGCAAGTAACGGGCCCAAGCCATGTAGGCCTTTAAAGGTGATGAACAACACCTTGTATTGCGCCTGGAAGCTAATTGGCAGCCAGTGAAGAGAGTTTAACACAGGTGTTCCGACCGAGGTGTTCCAGTGACCAATGGGGTTGCCGCATTTTGAGCCAATTGAAGCTTCTGAACTTGGTACAAGGGTAGCCCCAAGTAGAGCACATTACAGAAATCTAACCGAGAGACTACCAGTTCAAGTACCACTGCTTCAAGGTGCTTTCGGCCTATCAACCGAAGCTGATACCAAGCACTCCTGGCCGTCGCATCTATATGAGATGACAACTGCAGGGACGGATCAAGGAGTACTGCCAAACTGTGAACTTCGTCCTTTAGGGGAAGTGTGACCCTGTCCAGGAATGGTTGACAAATCTCCAATCCTGGACTTGAGGTACCTATCGCAAGTACCTCTGTTTTCTCTGGATTCAGCCTGAATTTGTTTTTCCCTCATCCAGCCCATTACTGACCCAAGGCAGGTATTCAAAGGAGAGATGACATTCTTAGTCACTGCAACAGCTGGAGACATAGAGAAATAGATTTGGGTGTCATCAGTGAACTGATAACACTGCGCCCCATGTCTCCGTAACCACAAGTTGAACACGAGTCAACAGTGCGACGCGGCAGCTAAAAAGGCCAATGCAATTTTAGGCTGCATCAATAGAAATATAGTGTCCAGATCAAGGGAAGTCATAGTGCCACTGCATTCTGCTCTGGTCAGGCTCCACCTGGAATACTGTGTCCAGTTCTGGGCGCCACAATTCAAAAAGGACATTGAGAAACTGGAGCCATGTGTCCAAAGGAGGGCAACCAAGATGGTGAAGGGTCTGGAAACAATGAAGCCCTATGAGGAAGGACTTAGAGAGCTGGGGATGCTTAGCCTGGAGAAGAGAAGGTTAAGAGGGGATATGGATAGCCCTGTTTAAATATTTGAAGGGATGCCATATTGAGGAGGGAGCAAGCTTGTTTTCTGCTGCTCCAGAGAATAGGATATGGAGCAATAGATTCAAACTACAGCAAAAGAGATTCCAGCTCAACATTAAGAAGAACTTCCTGAGAGTAAGGGCTGTCTGACAGTGGAACAAACCCCTTCCTTGGAGGTCTTCAAACGGAGGCTGGATGGCCATCTGTCAATGGGGATGCTTTGATTTAGATTTCCTGCATGGCAGAAGGGGGTGGGACTGGATCAGGGCCCTTGTGGTCTCTTCCAACTCTATGATTCTGTGAGTCTATGAGTTATGCCAACCCTGTTGCTCACTATGCTACTGGGTCATCCCTTTCTAGTCCCTCAACCCTACCCCAGATCCATGAGTACGAAAGGCTTCTCATGATTTTCAGACCAAATATAAAATGGGGTGGGTGAGAGGTTTCTGGACTGAAGTGGGGCACCCAGTTAGCCCAGCCAGGGCTTAAGAGGTCACCTCCAGTGTGTCTGGATGCCATGCAGATGAGGGAGACAGCAGGAGCTAGCTTCTTATCTTCATGTCCAAAGACTAGAGCATGAACCAGTGGGTTCAAATTACAAGATTCCCTCTCAGTTCCAGGATTTGTTGATTCTAGGACTATTCTCACACTGCAGAGTGTGTGTGTGTGTGTGTGTGTGTGTGTGTGTGTGTGTGTGTGGTGGGGAGCACAGTTTGAAGGTAGAAGAGGAGGGTTTTGGCCAGGCTCCATCCTGGGAGTTGTAAACAACAGAAGCAAGCTGTGAGCCGGGGCCTTTTCCCTGCTGCCGCTCTCTGACTCTCCCACACAACGCCAACGCTCCCCACTTGCAACAGAGAACAGCTGAAGCCAGTCTGATTCCCCATAAGCCCCACCAGCATGATTCTGAACGCCCTGAAACTGCCTCGTTTTGACATGACTAATGGTCTATTTCTGTACTTTATGTACTGTGTTGTATTCCACCGGGATTTTTAGGTAGACTTAAACACACTTTAAAGAAACCACCTGGCCTTACTGTAATGTCTCCCAGCCCTGCCCACCTGGGTTCTCTGTACCGCCAGAAGGGAGGCCTGGGGGGCCGAGTAGCCGTGGTCTAGCAGGACTCCACCTCCCTCCCCAAATGCCTTGTCCTACAGACGGCTGCGTTTGAAGGCGGGTGGCTGGGACAGAATAGGAAGTCTGGTGGTGGACTGTCGGCTCTGCTGTTCAACAGGATGGGGCTACAATCCCTCTCAAGTCTCAAGTCCCCCAGTTTGGGGTCCTCCTGGACTCAACTCCTTCTCAGGTTTAGAGTTCTGAATAGACTTTACATTTTAATGCATAATTGTTTTACACTTTAATATTGTATAACTGCTTTTTAAATTTCATAGTTATACATTTTAATGCTTTTGTAGTTTTAAATTGCATTGTTTTACATTTTTTGTGCACCGCCTTGAGAGAAAAATATTAGCTCTGAGCCTGGATGCCCAGGTTTCACAGCAAAGGCCAGGCATGCATTTGCAGAGTTAAAACTAGTGCGCCAGCTGCACTCTTTCCATGAGATGTCAGATACACGTGCCTTGATTATATTACATTGAGACTAGTGTAACAGCCTCTACATGGAAACTCTTTGGAGAGTTCAGTGGGTCCAGAATGATGCCAGGCCCCATCATAGGGAGCATTTGTTGTTGTCATGTGCCTCCAAGTCATTTTCGACTTATGGCGACCCTAAATGAACCTATCACAGGGTTTTCTTGGCAAGTTTCTTCAGAGGGGGTTTGCTATTGCCATCTCCTGAGGCTGGCCCAAGTTCTCCCAGTGGGTTTATATCGCAGAGCGGGGAATTCTGATCTCCAGAGTCATAGTCCACCTCTCAAACCACTATGCCATGCTCCCTGTCTATGGAGAGTATATAACTCCCTTATTGAAACAGCTTCACTGGCTACCAGTTCACTTCCGGGCACAATTCAAAGTGATAAAGCCCTATACCGTTTAGGTCCAGACTGTTTGAAAGGCCATATCTCCCCACATTAATCTGCCAGAACTGTTAAGATCTTCAGGGGAAGGCTTTCTCTCAGTTCCACCACCATCACAGCCTCAATTGCTGAGGAGCGAGGGAGAGCCTTCTTGGTGGAGGAGATCTGTCTTATGACCACCTTGGATGCTTTCCAGAGGGCAATTAAGACTGCTCTCTTCCGATGGGCCTCTCCATCTCACCAGGTATAAGATTGCCTGTTATGCTGCGTCCCTTGGACTATGAGCATGGAATGAATTTACGGTAACTGTCACGATGGTTCTATGTGATAAGGTTAATTGGCTTTATTCATAGTATTGCTGTAGATTGTATTCTATTGTAAATTATACTATTGAATGTATTTTATTAGGTTGTAATCCCATCTCAATCCGCAGGGAGAGGCGGGGAAATGTAAATAAATCATCATCATCATCATCATATATGATCAACTCCTTTCCATGGAAGGCCAGGCTGCTCCCTCTCTGCATTCCTTCCACCAGCAGAGAAAGTCCTAGCTGTTTAAGCACTTTTAATATTTAATGCTCTCAGTGAGGCTTTTTATTAAAGTGTCTGCATTTGTTTATTTGTTTATTTGTTTGTTTATTTTCTTAACTTCTGTATACTTTTCAAAATAATTTTATACTGTTTTAGGGAAGATGGTTTTAATGATCTTTAGAACCGTATTGTTATGACTTGCTCTGTGAGCCTCACTGGGTCCCACTCCAGGAGAAAATAGGTGAATATGCACCAACTGGCTCTTCTCCAGTGTTTGATGGAAGACCCAGTTCTGCTTTAGGAGCCATTTTTCATTGCAACCTTTTCCCAAATGGACAAGATGCCAGCGAAGGCAAATGGCTCACTGTTTGAGCTCAGAGAACATCTTGTCTAGTACCAAAAGAAAACCAAAACAAAGACAGTGAAGGTTGCCATCTGGGGAGGCAGAAATTGTACATGAGAATTTAATCCAAAGCATTTCCAAAGGAATACTGACGACAGGGAAAGTGTCCAGAGAAGGGCAACCAAGAAACCAAAAGTCCAAGGAGGAATAGCTTAGGAAGCTGGGCAGGTTTAGCCTGGAGGAGAAAAGACTGAGAAGGGATATATATGGGAGCCATCTGCAAACAGCTGAAGGGATGCTGTCTTGTGGGAAACAGGCCAAGCCTGTTTTCTGCCACTCTGGAGGGTAGGATGCCAACCCCAATGAATTCAAATGATAAGAAAGAAGATTCCAACTAAACGTTAGGAAGAGCCTCTCCTAATGGCTAGAGCAATACAACAATGGAATTAACTCTTCAGAAGACCATGAACTCCATCTTTGGAAGTCTTTAAGTAGTGGCTGGATGGCCATCCTTTAGGAATTCTTTAGTTGTATACTCCTGCATGGCAGAAGATACAGTTGGACTACATCAGTGTTGCCAACAAGCCTGGAAGATAATTCCCGGAAATGTCTGTCCAAAACCCACTGAATCCCCCCAAATCACACGGAATATTCAGCCACAATTCCCAGAAAATTCCCATCATGTTAAAATGGTGGATGTTTTGCAAATAAACGTAAACATCATTGAATAAAAATAACGGTAACTTATTTCAATCCTCAAAATCACCATTGAACCAAACAAAGAATGTTTCAGTCCTTTTCAGATATTGATTTTGACATGAAGGGGGTCCAGGAAGCTTTGTGCCAAATAGAAATGTGTTCGGCTGCAACCGCACTGCAGAAATAAATCCAGTTTGACACCCTTTTCATTGCCCTGGCTCAGTGCTAGGGAATCCTGGGAATTCTAGTTTTTGGAGACATTTAACCTTCTCTCTCAGCAAACTCTGGTGTGACAACAAACTACAATTCCCAGGATTTCATAGCACTGGGTCATGGCAGTAAAAACGGTATGAAACTGGATTGTCTCTGGAGTGAAGATGCAGCCTGAGTTAGGTCCAAGACACACTGCAGAAATAAACCAGTTCAAGACCACTTTAGGTGCCCTGGCTCAGTGCTATGGAATCCTGGGAATTGTCTCTGGAGTCTGGAGTGAAGATGCAGCCTGAGTTGGGTCCAAGACACACTGCAGAAATAATCCAGTTTGAGACTGCTTTAGCTGCCCTGGCTCAGTGCTAAGGAACCCTGGGAAGGGTAGTTTTGTGAGACATTGAGCCTTCTTTATCAAAAAGAGCTCTGGTGCCACAACAAACTACAATTCCCAGGATTCCCTAGCACTGAGCCAGGAGAGTTAAAGCGGTCACAACAAACTGGATTATTTCTGCAGTGTTTTGGACCTTCGTTATTAAAAATGCTCAAGGTCCAATCCATACTGCAGAAATAATCCAGTTTGAGACTGCTTTAACTGCCCTGGCTCAGTGCTAGGGAACTCTGGGAATTGTAGTTTTGTGAGAAAGAGCTCTGGTGCCACAATGAACTACAGTTCCCATGCATCTGAGGAAATACGCTTAAGTTTAGGAAAGGTCATGCTGCCAACTTTTCTTTCAGTGAGACTCAAAAGGTGCTGCAAGATCTATCTCACTATCATCATCATCACCATTATTATCTTCATTATTAAATCCAAATGCAGCTGAAGAAGTGGACTTAAATTGACAACACTGATATCCTGTAGACTCATTCTCTGGGGCTGTGATCTGGAAGCCTGGAGGCAATGCCCTTGTCAAACCAGGGAATCCTGGTAATTGTAGTTTGTTTTGACATGTTGAGACACTGCTTTTACCAGCAGCCAGGGCTCCATGCATGAAATTCTGGGCTTGGTGGTTTGTTGTGCCCAGAATCCCATCATCGCAGGGAGCCTTGCAGTTAGAAGCAGTGCCAAACTGGATTATTTCTGCAGGATGGATGGCAATGGAAAAGAAAACGAAAAGAGAGCCACAAAACAAAATTCTGGGAAGACAGGGCAGGGATGCCAACTTACCAGGTGCTCTGCCCATGCTCAGAGGCATATTTAATCACTAACACACACACACTCAGGGACATCGCATTCACATCACACAACCCAAATGGTCCTCACAGTACAACAACAACCCTGAGAGGTAGGCTTGGGGCACTCTGCCCAAGCTCAGGAATTCAGAAATTCAATTGTCACTCTCAGGCAGACACAGAAGTCCACAACATCAAGCCATGATGATACCATGATCAAGTATTGCCTTTGTGTGCCTTAAAACTTATGTCTTACTTGGAAATCACAGGCAATTGGGATTAAGCCAGCCAAGATCCCTCACTCCCTGCCTCTCTCTCTCCAGCACTGCAGCCACTTTGCTTTGCCCCTGGAGCCTGAGAATGCCTGAGGGGGGGGGGGCAAGCACTGTCCTCTCTCTGATTGGCTGAACTATTCCTCCAAACAGTTGAGGTTGGTTGGGGGGCTTGCTCCGTCCTGGCTCTCAAAGGGAGTCATTAGAGAGAAAGAGAGAGAGAGAGAGTTTTTCTCCAGCCCTCTTGGCACTCCAAAGGGTTTTGGTTGCTCTGCAGGCAGCCTTCTCAGGCTGGAGCTGAAAGGGCCAAAGGCACGGAAAAGGCACGGAAAAAGAGCCAGGCGCGAAAATCACACGAAAAGCTCTGAAAAGTCCCCGTTTTCATGTGAAAGTCGCAAAATTGGCAACACTGGACTACATAGCCTCTTCAGTCCCTTCCAGCTTTGACTATATGAACTCACGTGGCAAAAAGAGAGGCCGCCCAGAGGACATACGGTCACCACTGGCCAATCCAAAGGAAAGGAAAGGGAGTTGACCGTGAGCCCCCCTGCCCGCTTCTCTCACTGGGAACTCCCTCTCAGCCAAGCCGGTCTTCCTTAAAGCTCAGCAAGATACACATGCACATTCACTCCACAGCTTGACAGTGCTCCCAAATGCGCACCCCTTCTCTCCCCATCCCCTGGAAGCACACAGCCGCTGCCAGCCTCTCCCCAGACCCCTTCCCTGCCCACTCCTCTCACCTCGGGGGACCACAATGTCTGCAGCCTGCATTGTGGGCTCAATGTACTGCTCAAAGGCTGGCTTCACGAACATGCTGTACTGCTTGATGACACCAGCCACATCTCGGCCACGCTCCATGATGTCCCGCTTCAGCCGCCGCACTAGTCGGATGTCTGAGTCAGTGTCAACAAATACCTTCATATCCAGGAGCTGTCAGGGAAAAGGAAAACCCACAGTTGTCTGAGCCTGGATGAAGCCCCCGACCCCAAATCTCACTCTCGATCCAGGTGAAACGCAGGCACTACTCCCTGTTGCTCTCTTGAGGGAGACAGTGCACCCGGAAAGGCAATCCGCCTGGGAAGGGGCTCCGGAAGGGAGTCCAGATGCCAGGCTCTGCTCCAGACCCAAGGTTCTCCCATTGCCACCCACTTTACCCAGCCCCTTACCTGCAAGAGCTCCTTGTTGGCAAATGCCAGTATCCCTTCAAAGACAATCACATTAGCCCCATAGATGGTTTTCTGGGAAAGGAGGAAAAAAGAAGATTCAGCATCTCAACAATCAGCTGGCAGAGGTGTCCTCTCTTTCCCTGGAGGACAAGCCCTCCCTCTTGGTAGGCCATGCTCAAGAGAGGCAGGATGCCCCTCTATTTATCAAGAAGTAGAGGGTGCAGCTGGCCATCTAGGGATGGACATCCTTGAATATCTGAAGGGATGTCATAGAGAAGATGGAGGAAGCTTGTTTACTGCTACTCCAAATACCAGGAGACAGTGCAGTGGATTCAAATAGCAAGGGGGAAAAGTTTCCATTCAGGCTACATTCCAGAGGAAGGACCTGGCAAAACTACTTCTGACTATCCCTTGCCTAAGACAAGCCTACGAAGGCTTTTCATGGGGTGCCATAAGTCAACAAGCGACTTGAATACACATACACATTCACGCACACACACACACATTACAAAAACCTATTTTACTATGTGGGCAGTTCAGCAGTAGAACATGGACTGCCTTGAGAAGTAGTAGACTCTCTTTCTATGAGGGTCTTTAAATTGAGGTCAAGTGGGCTTCTTTCAGGAGTGATTTACATTTGTATTCCTGCGTGGCAGAAGTGGACCAGACAGTTCTCAGGGGGCCCTTCCCACTCATGATCCTATGTTCTGTCTGCTGGCTTCCTTCCCTTGGTGGTGCTCTTCTTATTTTCCAAAGCTGTAAGAGCCCAGCCTCCTTCCCCCACATACTGTGCCTTGGGACTGCTCCTTGGAGAAGGACAAGGCTGATGCAGGCAACGGCTTGAATCCACAGAGGATGCCCATCCCCAGGGGACTTGCTCTGAGCTGCCTGTCCTACAGCCCTTGCTGGGAGGGAGGACCACTGGCCACTCCAACTGCAAGACCTCATAGAGCAGCTCTTCTCCCTGCTCTTTCTTTGGAGGTCTTTAAGCAGAGACTGGATGGCCATCTGTCTCAGGGGATGCTTTCATTGTGAGTTTCTGCATGGCAGAATGGGGCTGGACTGGATGGCCTTTGGGGTCTCTTCCAACTCTTTGATTCGATGATTCCACCTGGAACTTGCTTGGGGAGGCCAGGGGAAGCCTCATCGACCAGCTATCATCAGACTTCCAGGGTCACACATATGCACACGCGCGCACACACACACACAGGGTCAGGGATGTGGGGTGCAGTTTCCACCTTGCGGCCCCGTCACGCACCCACTCCTTGCGCCGGCTGTGTGTGGTGAAGTCATAGACAGGGACTTTCACGCTTTTGCCCTCCTTAAGCCTCCGCAGAACGCTGATCAGGAGGTCAAAGTCAAAGGCGTCTGGGTGGTCAAAGTTGTATTCATTGCGGGCGGCTGCCTCCTGCTGCTCTTTGTTCAACACCTGGGAGAGAAGAAAGAGGGGCACAAGGGGATGACCAGGGTGTGGTTATGCATCCCTGAGGGTCAGTCTGGAACTGGCCAGGCCAGCCATCCCACTCTCTGCCCCTGGTGCTGCTCTTGAAGGGTGGCCTGAGCCCAGGGCACCGGATGTCTCTTCCTGGCCGCCCACCTTGTAGAAGCTGTCCATGGAGAGGAGCACCACCCAAGGGACGTCCAGCGCCTCAATGATCTTGTTGGCCACCGTTGTCTTGCCGGATGCACTGCCACCACACAAACCTGCAAGGACAACGAGATGAAGATGCCCAATCATCCCTCTCAGATTATGGGGGGGGGGGGGCAAAGGTCAGAGGGGCTACCCCAAAGAGAGAGTGCCCTTGCGGTGGGCTTGGATGGTGCCTTCCTTGGAGGCAGAAGGGGGTCTCTCTCATGGATCCTGTGAGGCCAGACCCTGGCCCAAATGGGAGTCAAGGGGGAGACTCCAGACCCACTTGCCCAAGGGTAGGAGGCCATGGGCTCCCCCTTTCCTCACCAATCACGAAGGCCTCCTTGAAGGGGGTCCCGGTCTCGTTGTACCAGGGGGGCCTTCCGGCCGTGTAGATGGTCCTCTTGCTGGTCCGCAGCAGCGGTGGCTCCGTCTTGGATTGGCTGGTGGTCCTCTTGCGCGGAGAAGGCGGCGGAAGCGGCAGGTGCCGGGGCAGGCTGAGGGGGGCAATAACAACCACATGTTTTATTTTTACCCCTATAAGATCCAGGCAGCATTACAACAACGAAAACCATACAATACAATAGAAAATCCCATTCCCCCCAAAGTAATAAATAAAATAAAATAAATAAAACTTTTATTTATATCCCGCTTTTCTGTGACAGGACAATCAA
>NC_056522.1:135522-215343 GCF_019175285.1 Sceloporus undulatus | reverse complement strand
CCCCCCCCCCCCCCCCCCAATTGGCCATTGCCATTGTTTTTATAAGAGGAGACCCTACTCCCAAACCTTTTTCTTGCAGCCAGGCATTCCCCGGCGGCAGCGGAGGCAGTGGCCCTGGGATGGAGGAGGGCAATGAGGCTTGGGGGGGGGGTCCCCTGGGAGATGATAGCATCCACTCAGCCATGCCTTGCTATTAATTACCCCCCCCCTCCCGCTTTATCTGGAGTGCATCCCTTTGGGGAGGCCCTTCCCAGACAAAGGCAGTGTGTGAATGAGAGCTGCAGTGCCAGCCTTTGCTGCCAAGCCTTGCACCCACACGCATCTGCTGCCCTGCTGCTGCGCCAGAAGGGACCCAGGCAGGGCCAGAAAGGCGCATCCTGGGCCTGGGTCTGCCTTTGGCCTCTGAGCACAGAACAAGAGGGTGGGAACCATGAAGCCCTATGAGGGAGCTGGACATGTTTAGCCTGGAGAAGAGGCGGTCAAGGTGGGGCATGATAGCCCTCTTAAAGTGTTTGAAGGGGTGTCATGTTGGGGATGGAGCAAGCTGTTCTAGGCTGCATCCATGCAAGTATAGCCTCTAGATCAAGGGAAGTAATAGTGCCACTGCATTCTGCTCTGGTCAGGCCTCGCCTGGAATAACACCGGGTCCAGTTCTGGGCAAACAAGTCAAGAAGGAGGTGGAGAAAGTGGAGCCCTGTGTCCAAAGGAGGGAGACCAAAATGGTGAAGGGCCTGGAAACCATGAAGCCCTCTGAGGAAGGACTCAGGGAACTGCTGGGGATGTTTAGCCTGGAGAAGAGGGGGTTAATGGTGGACATGATAGCCCTCTTTAGATATTTGAAGGGGTGTCATACTGAGCAGGGAGCAAGCTGGTTTTCTGCTGCTCCAGAGAACAGGAGACAATGGAGCACTGGATGCAAGCTCCAGGAAAAGAGATCCACCTCAACATTAGGAGGGACTTCCCGAGAGTAAGGGCTGTTCAACAGCGGAAGACATTCCCTCGGAGGGTGATAGAGTCTCCTTCCTTGGAGGTCTTTAAACAGAGGCTGGATGCCATCTGCCAATGGAGAGTTCCTGCATGGCAGAAGAAGGGGGTTGGACTGGATCAGGACCCTTGGAGGTATCTTCCAACTCTATGATGTTATGATTCTACTTGTGTGTGTGTGTGTGTGTGTGTGGCATTTTCACTGGCCATGTCGTTTTCTTTAACCACCTTGCTGCTGGCCTTGTGGGAGCTCCTTCCCATTCCTTGGCTTGCATTGGGGTGCGATGGGGCAAAGAGAGGAGCGAGGGAGGGAGGGAGGAGAGGGAAGAGGATGCCACTGGCTCAGGCCAGGGAGGCTTCTTGGCAAGTGGTGGAGTCCCTGCTGGGAAGGCATGGCAGGGCACCCCTGCTGCCCGGCCCTGGCTTGGATGTCCTTTTCATACACTTCATTGAGACTGAGCCTTGGGAAAGAGCCCTGAGATGGCTGCTGTGGAGCCCCTCTGTCCCAGTGGCACATTCTCCCCTGGGCATCCATGCACCATTTCAGACACAGCTCTATTCACCTCCCTGCAGCTGGTTCATTTGTTGTTGTTTGCGTTCAAGTCACTTCTGACTTATGGCGACCCTATTGCTAACCTGTCATAGGGGTCTCTTGGCAAGTTGCTGGGGGGGGGGGTTGCCATTGTGTTCTCCTGAGGCAGGCTGAGAGAATGTGACTTGCCCAAGATTACTCAGTGGGTTTTCATGGCTGAGCCAGGATTCGAACCCTGGTCTCCCAGTGTCCTAGTCCAACACTGAAACCATTACGCCACCACAAAACTTTGAAATGCTGTTTTGAGGCAGGTCCCCCGCCCAGAAAGGGCCCCAGGGCAGCTGGGAGCGATGCAGTGCCCCTTCAGGGCACCTTCAGGGCTCACTCAGCCCCCTCTTAGGCAAAAAGGCCTGGGCTGGGCGCCTGCCCTTCTGGGGGGGACCCTTCCAGTCCCTGGCCCCCAGTCTTCCTCCTGAGACGGAGTGGCAGAAGACAACGCCGCAAGGACAGCTAGGGAGGGCAAAGCAGGTTTGCAGAAAGGCATCATGAGACTGGTAGCTTTGGTGGGAAACCCAAGAGAAGACAAGGCCGGCCAGTCTCTGGGTGGCATTTCTAAAAATGTGTTTACGTTCCAAAAAGGGATTCCGAGGCTTAAGAGGCTCCTTCAGGACCAAACAACAGTATTCATTGCAGTCTGTCTAAAGAGGCGCCAGTGAGAAGATCCTGGGACAGGGCTGCAAAGCAGATGCAGAAGAGGGAATCCCAGCAGCTGATGGATGCCATGCAACCAGGGCACAGAAGGCACCTAGCAGGCTTCCGCAAGTCTTGCAAGGCAAAGGGCCCTTCTGCTTCCCACCCGGCAGCCCTGCAAAGGAATACAGAATGCAGTCAGATCATCTACGAAATCTCCTGCTGCCAAGCTCTTTCTTTCAGTCTCTATGATTCTAGTCCCAAAGGGGCTACATCCAGATAACAAACAGCACAGTCACCTTCCAGGTTCGAAACTTCCCTGATTCCTGATGGGAAAATGAAAGCCAGCATCCAGACTCAACATTCACCCACAACAGCTGAGGTTACTCTGGGCCTTGGGAGTTTAGCACAACTGTTTCCTGGGCCTCTCTGATGCGCAGAGAACAAATGGGAAAAGAAGAAGCTCCGTTCTTGGCCCTTTGCAGGCAACTCTGGGACCACAAGGCTGGGCACTTCAGGCTCCTGGGTGACTGTGAAAAAGGGATGAAATGAGGCAAGTGGATGGGCTCTTGCTCCCAGCAGGACCCCACAAACCAGAGCGTCACTGGGGTCCTGTCAGGAGCAACCTCTGCCTCCTTCCTCCGAGGACCCCCTCGACTTGCCCTCTTTAATCCCTTTTGGCTCTGCAGTGAGTCCTTAGGAGACGAAGGTCTTTCCCCCCAGAGTTCTGTATTTGGATGCCTGCCTCTCCTTGGAGCCATTTACAAACGGGGGGGGGTATCCCTGGCATCCCCCCACCCAGTTTTGTGTGTCCTTTTCCAATCATTTGCCTTCTAAGTGGTTGGTCACCATGGGAAAGGGAATCATGGCATCCCAGAGTTGGAAGAGAGCCCAAGGGCCAGGCTAGACATGGCAACTGGTACATGGATTTGTAATCAGTTGACTGGTCGAACCCAAAGGATGGTCAGCAATGGCTCCTTTTCATCTTGGAGAGAAGTGACCAGTGGGGTGTCCAGTGGGGCTCTGTTCTGGGCCCAGGGCTATTCAACATCTTTATCAATTACTTGGATAACAGAATTGGGGGCATACTTATCAAATCTACAGATGACACCAAATTAGGAGGAATAGCTAATAGTCCAGAGGACAGGATCAAGATTCAAAATGACCTTAAATACATTAGAAAGCTGAGTCAAAACTAACAAAATGAACTTCAACAGGGAGAAATGGAAAGTACTGCACTTAGGCAGAAAAAATGAAATGCACAGCTATAGGCTGATGGGGGAGACCTGGCTGAACGAGAGACTTATAGGTGGGAGTCCAAGTAGGCCACAAGTTGAACATGGGTCAACAGTCGATGCAGCAGCTAAAAAGGCCAATGTGATTTTAGGCTGTATTAGTCTCTAGATCAGGGGGAGTAATAGTGCCACTCTATTCTGCTCTGGTCAGGCCCCACCTGGAATATTGTGTCCAGTTCTGGGCCTCACAATTCAAAAAGGACGTTGAGAAACTGGAGTGTGATTCCATGATTCTATGGCTGTTTTCTCCAGGACCCCTGGACTGAGACAGGCCAGATCCAGCTATAGGACTCTGGGTCTGGGGAGACCCAGGGCTGAGCCCCCACTGGGCTTTGAAACTGCCTGAGTGATCTTGGGCCAGTCGCTGCCAACCTGGTCTACCTCACAGGGTTGTTGGGAGGATAAAGCAGGGAGGAGGAGAGCCATGCGTCTTCTGTGGTAACAAATGGAGGAGTCAACGGACAGTCATGTTCGCCCGATGTCCTCTCAGTCTCTTTGCAGGCTCCCAGGGCATCTTCACTGGCCTGCCCCCAGAGAACGGGCACACAGCCATTCCCATGATGGGGCTGGCAACAGAGACCCTCGCAGCCCCCCACTGCCACCGCCATGGACCCTGTTCTCCCAGCCAAAGCCAGCAGAAAGTCCAGGCCCAGCGGAAGCTCAGGATTGCCTGCGCCGTCTGCTTCCTCTTCATGATCGGAGAGGTCATAGGTCAGTGGGACCGGAGGGATGGCGGGAGTAGGGTTGCCATATCCCGCCTGGGGATGGGACTTTCCCGGTTTGGGGCGGGTCCACACGGTTCCGCCCCAGTTTGGCCCCGCCCCCGGGATTCCCCCCCCCCCCCCCCCGCCAGGCCCTGGATGCAGCTCCGCGATCGTGGAGTCCTCCGAGGCCTGGCTGGGGCTTGGGAGACGCTGTCTCCCAGGTCCCAGCGAGGCCTTGGACAAGGTTTAAAAATGTAGGACCTTTTTTTTTTGCTGGGGGGGGAGGGGAAAGGGTCCTACATTTTTAAACCTTGCCCTACATTTTCCCCGGTTTGGAGGTCCTCAGGGATGGCAACCCTAGGCAGGAGGCCTGTCTGGCTGCCCTTTGGGTCTTGCCCCAGCAGCCCTCGCACCTTCTCCTTTGCCCACACATCTCTTTGTTCACCTGAGAGTGCAAAGGAGCAAGTGTGAACAACAGGGCAAGGCATGGAGGAGGGTTGGAAGGAGGCAGAGGGGCAGTAAACCCAGGAGCTGGGGCCTCTGCACCCTGAGGGCTCAAGATTGCCATCCAAACCTGGAGCTTCGTGAACTGGGTGAGGATGGCAGAACGTTTTTAGCAGTGGAGGCAGTCGCTGCCATTGATGGACCTTGCTTCCAGTGGGGTATTGACCCACAGGACTCAGGAATGGGGGCCTGGGTTCCAGGCTCTTCCCAGAGGCATGAAAATCTAGGCCCTAAAAGGGCACTGATGCCCAATGCAATGCTTCTGGGGCTCTGCTCCCTGTCTTGGAAGCACCCATGGGCTCCCTGCCCCATTTCCCTCAACCCAAACCAGGCTTTTTGGTGCAACACACGTGTCCCAAGCTTTCAAGTGGAGCCAGAGAGCCTGGGCGCTAGTGAGGCACAGATGGAGTGGATGGGGGGGGGGGGGGGGAAGGGGGGGGGGGGGGGCAAGGGGGGGGGGGGGGGGGGGGGGGGGGCTGAAAGGCAGGAGTGGGAATCAAGGAGTCTGTGGGCATCTCTTGGCAAGCCCTCTCTGCCCCACATTTTCAATAAGAAAGAAGGGGGGGAAACATTTGGCTGTAACCAAACGCCACCACAAAACTTTTAAATGCTGTTTTGAGGTGGATCCCCTACCTAGAAAGGGTCCCATGGCAGCTGGGAGCGATGCAGTGCCACTGGAAGGCACTCTCCACAGCTTCAGGAGGGGAGGGAACTTTTAGGGCACCCACAGACCCACAACAGCCCCCTCCTCCATCCCTTTCAGGACTGCTAACCCACCCTGAGATTTCTCCCCTGGCCTCCCTCCATCCTGCTTTTCTCCCCAAAACCTGAGCTGGCACCTGGAGGCCTGGCAACCTGAGAACCAGGAGTTGCCTTTGGAAAGCCAGCCTTCATGGGCAGACCAGCCAGATGCTCCAGGGGACTCCTACGCCTCGTTGCTGCCAGTATCCCCTCTGTTTGCTTTGCAGGGGGCTACCTGGCCCACAGCCTGGCCATCATGACGGATGCGGCCCACCTGCTGACGGACATGGGCAGCATGGGGGTCAGCCTCTTCTCCCTCTGGGTTTCCACACGCCCGGCCACAAAGACCATGACCTTCGGCTGGCATCGCTCTGGTAGGCCCTACCCGCCCCACAGCCCTAGTGACCAAGGGCTCTTTCCTTGCCTTACCTGACCCCTTCCCACACACTGTGGCCCAGGGGGCTGCCCATCCTCTCTTTTGCTCCTTTGCCACTGGCCGGGTCATGGCTGCTGCCACCTTTGCCCAGAGCACAAACTGGTGGGCTGGAACTCTCAATCTCTCTCCCCCCCCCCAGCCTTTGCTTCTCCTGAAGGCACTTCTTTTATGGATAATGTATTTGGGCACTTTTCTAAGCCCCCCATTCAGCTCCTGTTTCCCCCTTGGCTGAACTCGTGTGAGGCTGATGCTTTCACTCACGGTGTGAGCGCAACTGCTGGGATGGACCCCTGACTCCAAAAGCCCTTCCCCAATCCACACCACAGCCAAGGGGTGCCCCCTCCCCGTCCCTGGCGCTGCTTCCCCATGCAGTAGGCAAAGCTGAAGGGGGCAGTATGGGCTCATTGGTCCAAAAGTTGCCCCACAGTCCTTGGCGGGACGCAGGAGCTGCAACTGAGTTTGTCCAGCCCCTGTGCCCATCCTCTGCCCACAGATGATTTTGGGAGCAACCAAGTGGGATCTGATGGGGTGGATTCTGTGGGGGGGGGGCAGGCAGGAGAGGTGCACAAAGTGCTCAGGCCAATTTGGTCACACCATGGGTTGATGGATTGCCCTCCTGGTGCTAGGAGGATGTCCAATGTCCACCACTCCTGCCTCCTGAGCAGGACAGAGGGCAGGAGGCTGCTGTGGGCATGTGGGCCAGATAGTCAGCGGGCACCTGACCAGCTACTTTTTCTCCCCACAGAGACTCTGGGGGCCTTGGCCTCTGTCCTCTCCATCTGGACGGTCACGGGGGTCCTAGTCTACCTGGCCTCGGCCCGCATCATCAGCAACGACTATGAGATTGAGGCCTCGGCCATGCTGGGCACTTCTGCTTGTGCCGTGGGAGTCAACATCATGTGAGGAAACGGGGAGCAGCCAACCCAGGGGGGCAGGGGGTGAAGGGACCTGGGGGTTTGTGGCCTCACAGCCTCTTTGGTGCCAGTGGGTGGGTGCCCCAGAGACATAGAGAGCTGGAAGTCTAAAGATGCTGATGCTGGGAACCCACAGCTGAAGTGCTTCTGGGGGTGTCCTTTGACTTCTGGTTTTCCACTCCCCATCACCTGTGAAGGGGAGAGTCCCAGACCTTCTCAGGAAGTCCAGGCGGAGATGCCAAGCATGCCTCCACTGGACATCTTGCGTCGCTGGGAAGCTCTGCCCTCTGAGGGCCACCAGAAATGGACACCCTTCTTGCTAGCACGCGGGGGTCCCACTGGGGGGGCTTCCCAGAGCCTTAGGCAGAGGGCTCTTGCCAGCGGGGACAAGGGCGCAGGTGGGGAGCCAGGGGAAAGGTACCCCCCACCTCCAGATGGGGCTTCCAGGGGGAAAACAGGCAGGGGTCTCTACAGGAGACAAGAGGCCACACCTGCTGAGACCTGCAACCCTGCCCATGTGCCCTGTGACCACGCCATCCAGACCCATGTCTCTTTGGGACCTTCTCCCAATTTACACCTAAGATTGAACTGGCCAGTCAAAATAAGCCAGAGCCAAGGTTTCTATGGCCCTGGCACCCCCAGATAACCTTTGGCTGGCCCCCAACCATGGTCCTGCATGCCTGCAGGGTGGCCTTCTTTGAGACCTGCCATCTCCCTCCCTGTCCAAGGACATGGCTTTTGCTCATTGGCACTGAATCTCCCCTGGCAGCATTGAAAAGGAAATAATGGGGGTCTGTTCCCCACCAAGGAATTTGGTGGGAAGGGAGTGGAAATGACCCCAGGTGTGTTTTAAAAAGAGGTTTCCTCAAACCTTAACCTGACCTCAAGCAGAAGGGGTTGTCTTTTCTGCAACGCTGCCACTGGCCACCCCAGGGCTAAAAAGGGTGCTGTGGGCCCTGCTGTGTGGGGTGCTGAGTGTGGGGGGCCGGGTGATCTGATTGCTTGAGGAGTGGGTCTGGGGGCCAGGGGTGGCGGGTGGCCCTGCAATGACCACTCTGTTGTTCCTCCGCAGCATGGCCTACCTTCTGCACCAGTCTGGCTCTGCCCACAGCCACGGACCGGGCCGGGAGGGCTATGAGCGGATTGGGGACAGCCCCTGTGAGCCCCCGTTGCCCACCCACAGCAACACCAGTGTCCGAGCAGCTTTCGTCCATGTGGTGGGGGACCTGCTCCAAAGCATTGGGGTCTTTGTGGCCGCCACCGTCATCTACTTCAAGGTAGGAAGGGAATGGGGGTCCTGTTGGGGGGGTCTTGGCTCTCCCTCCTTCCCTGCCCTCTCTCCTTGGCCCTTGGCTCTTGACCCTTGAGCGCTTGGCCCATGCCTCATTGCCCCTTCCTCCCTGCTCCAGCTCTTCAGAAAACCTTTTGGATTCTGAGCGTCCCCCAGGAGACTGGGGTCTCCCCACAGCCATTCCTGTAGGGCACCCTTGAAGAGACAAGGGTCCTGCCCCACTGGGACACAGGGGCTAAGAAAGAAGGGCACCTCTGCCCCATTTGTGTAGAAGAGTGTCTGGGTGGGATACCAGCCAGGGCAAAAGGAGTAGCCCCTCACTCATTCCCCAAACTGCCGATGACACCAGGGCCAGAAGTGAAGCTGCTGCTGCCCAGAGAAGTGCCAGGGCCAGTGGGCAAGGGGTCCAAGACCCCCAGCAGGCTCAGGGACCTTGGGCCTGGTGGCCTTCTTGTGGTTTGCCCAAGGGGGTCTGGGCCAGAATTTGTGGGGCAGAGGGGCGGAAGGATTCCCAGGGCCTCTCCTTCTCTTTGCAGCCTCAGTACAAGATCGCCGACCCAGTCAGCACCTTCTTGTTTTCCCTCTTTGTGCTGGGCTCCACCGTGACCATCCTCCGGGACGTCTTCCGTGTCCTCATGGAAGGTCAGTGAGTGAGAGAGTGGCCGCTTTGAGGGAGCCAGGACAGGGGCCACCGGGCGCTGCTTTCGGCTCTCTCGGAACTGGCCTCCCCACTGACCGGTCCGGAGGGAGAAAAATTTCCTGAGTCTGGCCAGGGGACCGTGTCAAGAAGGGAATGCCATTTTCCATTTTAAAAAACACCTCTATTTCCACTTACAGTTTTCTTTAGCATTTTTGCTTCCAGGCATCATGGAATCCTAGAGTTGGAAGGGGTCCCCAAAATCAACCTAGTCCAACCCCCTTCCATTGAGGAATCTACAGCAAAAGCACTCCCAAGAGATAGACACCAAACCTCTGTTTAAAGGCCTCCAAAGAAGGCTCTCCACCGCCCTCCAAAGCAGCCTTTTATTCCCACTGGACAGCTCTTACCATCAAGAAGTTCTTCCCAATGTTTGGGTGGAATCTCTTCTCTTGCCATTTCAACCCATTGGTTCAACCATTATACTATTTATTTCTCCCCTACCTAAAACCATAGACTCCTAGAGTTGGAAGAGACCCCAAGAAGGGCCCTGATCCAGTCCAACCCCTTTCTGCCATGCAGAAATTCACTATCAAAGTTCCCCTGTAAGATGGCCATCCAGCCTCTGTTTAAAGGCCTGTGGATCAAGCCAGGAACAATCACAAGTACAGTAACAGAACACATATAAGACCATCTGTATAAAGCCTATAAAGCAAATACAAGCAATATAAAATCCATAAAAATACTTAAAAATCAAAATGTAAAAATAACCTGAACTATTGGCTGAACGGTCGTTTTTGGGTGGGTTTGGGGGGCTATGTGTCCATGTTGACCCTTTGCCAGCATCTGTGGCTGGCACCTTCAGAGAACTATTTAAATGTTTTCATCGTCTGCCTTACAATTATGTAAATAATCTGTGGCCATTATGTTTGTTTCTTAATGTTCGGCTCCAAACCTGCCATTGCCCTTTGTTCCTTGGCTTTTCCAAGAGGCTTTTCTGCTGGGCGCATGGGGTCACATCTGCATGACTTCAGTGGTTGATGTCCCTTCCTCTACATTTCACTCCTCTTTCCTCCCAGCATAATCCTGTTTGGCATATATGTTCAGCATACAAGTTAAACAAATAGGATGATAAAATGCAGCGTTGCCTGACCCCCGGTTCTCTCTCCAGTGTGGATGCGGCCTTTGCATCCAAGGGAAGGGGTTAAGGCCAGGCTCCGCGGTCGCTCCCACGTTCTCCTATTTTCCAGGAGCCCCTCGAGGCGTGGAGTTCCGGGCCGTGAAAGAGATGCTGCTGTCCGTCAAGGGGGTGAAGGGCGCCCATGACCTGCACCTTTGGGCCCTGACCCTCAGCCATCACGTTGTGGCCGTTCACGTGGCAATTGGTGAGCCAAACCCACTGCAGGCCTTGCTGCAAATGGGGGCAGAGAGGGGGGAAGGAACAAGAGGAGGGGGCGTGGGCTGCCCCTCCTGGCAGAAGGGGTCAGATTTGGGGGTGATGCTCCCCGCTGAGACTCTCAAGCTCCTGCCCATTCAGATGCCAACACGGCTGGGAGCCAGAGCCTGTGACAAGGTTGTTGTCTTGTTTTTCAATGTGGAGAATACACTCTTACCTCCATATTTGCGGCTTTGATTATTCATGGATTTGATTAATATGTCCTCTCTAGGAATCGCTAGGTCCTCCAGTGCAACTCTATGCTCAACTTTAACTAAAAGTTACACTAAAAGACCCAGAGATTCCTAGAGAGAACACTCTACTAGGCATTTGTAGCTCCTCCAGTACAACTCTATGGTCAGTGTCTGTTTGGCGTTGACCACAGAGTTCCACTGGAGGACCTAGAGATTCCTAGAGAGGTGCCCTCTCAACTAAAAAGATGGTGTTTTTGTTATTTGCGATTTTCCCTATTCACAAGGGGGGGGCGGTTGTGCCCCTAACCCAGTGAATGCGGAGGGACAAGTGTATTCCAAAAACTCCACCTGACGTGATGAAGTCCTTCTTTCAATGGGCCTTCAGTTGGTCCCTCCAGTTTGTGTTGACTCTGGCTGGCAGCCTCCACTCTCAGGGCTTCCAGGCAGAATCCCCAAAGGTTCGGGGCTCAAAGTTGGCTTCCTCTGGGCAATAGTCCCTCCGGACAGCATTCCTTCCTCTTCCCCTTCTCTTCCCCACAATTGACCTCATCTCTGTGTGTGTGTTGGGGGGGTGGTGGAATTGGGCAGCAGTGGCCCCAGCTGCTTCCCAGGCTCACCCCCATTTCCCCCGCTTCTTGCCCTCAGAGTCAGGTGCCGACATGGAGACTGTGCGGCAGGAAGCCACGGCTCTGCTCCAGAGCAAGTTTGGCTTCGTCTCCTGCACCATCCAGGTGGAGCGTTACCTGGAAGACATGACCTCATGCCACCAATGCCAGGACCCACGGGACTGAAGGCCCCGCCACGACCCATGGCGCCTGCCACTGCCACTCCTGAAGCTGCCACCTCCCGCCTGAGGCCTCTGCACATGTTCAGCCAGAGCAGGCACAGAGGAAGGTGGAGCGCCAGGGAGGCCTCCACGAAAGGGTGGCAAAGGGTGCCACTGCCCTGGGCCCAGCCATGCTCCCTCCTCACATCTTCGTGTCACATTCCAGCCAGGCAGGGGCTATGGCTCTTTGATCATTTTTGCCTAAGTGTCTTTGGTGTGCCAACAGGGGACCTGGCCTTGGCAGTGCCAACGGCCTCCAGCTGGCAGGGGAGACTCGGTCAGTCTTGCCCGCTCAAGCTGGGTGCAACTGGTGCTCGGCCAGGCCTTCTGTTTTGGCCACATATCTGTTTTTGCATGCGTGTGTTTGTGTCATGCTAAGAGCAAAAACTTGCCACCATGGATGTATTGTCTGGAAAGTGTGCCCAGAGGAGCGTTGCTGTTCTTCCCCCAACAATGGGAGGTGGATGGGGGGTGTTGCCTGTTTTGCTGTGAGCAACCCCTGTGCCAGGAGAGCGAGGAGAACCCCTGGCCAGAGTTTGGGTGGGCTAGGGGCAAGGCCAGTTCCTTGTCCTGCTGGGCTTGGTTTTTGCCCTTCTCTGCTCCCACAGCACGCATTGGCCAGCTCCACATTCTATCCCTCTGCCCTCAGGATACTGCCCCAGCTCTTCATGGGATGCCAGAAGCATGGAAATAAAGCAACAGCAACAGTCAGTCCACAGGAGGTCCAGACCAAAGGCAACAGCTGGGTAGAGGCAGGAGCCAATTTGTCCTTCTGGCTGCCCCTGGAGAACGGGCGGGGCGAGGGTGGGGGCAACTCCATGCTATAGGCACCCCAAGACCTGCCCTCTCCCATGAGGATAGTGGACATGCGGCTGACGGAGGGCTCAGAAGAAAAACTGCATATGGGAGGCCAATAGTCCGGTCCAGGTCCAGACTTGCCTATCATCAGCCTGCTGCTGGTGGGGAAGATCTGTGGGAAGCAGCAGCCCCCAGCCTTAAGCAATGGAGATGGTGGGGAGGGCTGTTGTTGCTGGCGTAGGGCTACCATCCACATCATGCATTGAGGAGCCACAAGCCAAACCCTCCCGGTGCACACGTGTTGTGTCTGTTGTCTTGTGGAGTACAAGCGTATCTGTCTGTCTGTCTTTCTTTCCTGTGCCATGTGTACCAGTGAATCCAATAAAATAACGTGCCTGAACACAACCAACCAGTGACTAGGGCATGGAAAGACCTCTGGGGGAAGTGGGGGAGGAAGCGGTTTCCCTACAACTGCCCAGCCATATGCAGCTCCCTTGCTGGAGGTGCAAGGAGTGAGCTGATGGGTGGCTGTGAGGCTGCCCACCTCCACTGTCTCTGGGGAACACAGGGGACCCCATACACAATAGCAAACAATCCCCCAAAGAGGAATTAGCAATAGCAAGTACATTTCTGTATCACTTACCGATGTACTAAGCAGTTCACAAAGTGTCAGCTCATTGCCCTCAACAAGCTGGGTATTCAGTTTAGCAACCTATGGAAGGATGCCAGGCTGAGTCAACCCTGGATCCCTGCCTGTGATGAAACTCACAACCTTGTGGCTGTGAATGGCTGCAGGACCACTGAGCCATCGGGGCACCCTTCTTACCTCCCTCCTGCTCTCTGCAAAAGGGGCCAGCCAAGCTCCTTGCAGCCCCAGAAAGTCAGCAAGCAAGCAAGCAAGCATTTTTATAAAACACACACACTTTAATAACAGTTAAAAGAACAAAGCTCAATGTGAGCAAGGCTGTGCCCCGAAAGGGAGGGTACAGGGGGGTGGGGGAGGCGCTTGTGGCTCAGAGCCCAGTGGCCAGAGCTGGCTCCAAGCACTCCTCTTTTGCTGGCCCAGCAAAGGGAGATGAGCACCCCACTTGCCTCTCCCCTTCTTTCTCTCCTTCCTCACCTGGAGCCTCCAGGGCCAAGTGAGGAGCAACAGCCAGAAAAGGCGCCCAGGAAGCAGAGGCACATGTTACCCTGTGGGTGGGAGGAGCTGCTCTTGCGCACAGTGCCACAAACAGAGAGCCCACTGCTGGGCGGCTGAGGAACTGATTCTGTGCCAAGCCTCTCCTGGTCATTCTCTTCAGCACATCTGTCCTTGGACCAGCCAATGGCTCTTTGCTGCTCACAGCTCAACCGCCCGACTTTGGCATAATCCTCTCATGGACCCAGATGTCTCTGCTGAAGCCCTCACGCCCCGTCGATGTCTGCCGAGTCTCCAAGGAACAGTCCTGGTGGCTCTTCAACTGACAGCCATGGGTGCCCCCAGCAGGCTTGCCATGGAGCCACTGCCGCTGCTGCCCTGTCCATCTGCCTCAAGCATGGCACTGAACTGGGCCTGGCACTCAAGCTGTAGCTTGTGGCTCAGCGGGGAAACCAGAGCGCGGAGGCAGTGAAGCCGCACCAGGCCAGACTGACCCCCTGAGGCCAGCCAGCTGTGGCAACCCAGGTTGGGGCTGAAGCGCACCTGCCAAGGAAAGGGCCAGCAGCTGTTTAAGGGGCCAGGAATCACCAAGGAGCTCACCTGACCTCCATCCCAACAGGCCGGCCTGAGTGAGGGGTGGTAGCCAGGCTGAGCCAAGGAGAGAGCAGCATGGGTGAGTGGGGTGTGGATACGTTGCCTGTTCTCTTTTTCCACCCGCCTTCCCTGCTCACCTTGTGGATGGCTTCCAGCTGCAGTCGTCCCAGGAAGTCCTCCTCCTTGCGCTCGGGGACCAGGCGGTTGTGCTTGCGGGTCTTCCGGCGGAAGAAATTCTTGAAGCTCCTCTGTTGGGTCGGATAGGAAGGGAAGGTTGATGCCAGGCTTGGCTAAAGCAGGGTAAGTCTCCCTCCTGTGGGGCAGGATGGGGACAGGCCAGGACTCAGCCGGGATGCAGCTAGCTGAAGGTGGGTGGCCATGGGGAGAAAGAGCCTTATCAGCCGCCAACACACCAATGGATGGTGAGAGGCCAGGGGGAGGAGGCAGGAAGCAGAAGGAGCCACAGACTCTTAAGAGGTGGCCCAGGTAGGGCCACATCCTTCAGCAGCCCCCATGGCTAGCATCCAGCCCTGTCCACCCAAACATGCTACCTTCCTCGCAAAAAACAGCAGCAAGAAAGCCTTTGTTCTCAGCCTTCCTGCCAGGCCTTCGCCTGGAACTTCCCCCCAATCCCAAGCCCTCACCAGATCTGTGTCCTGGAAGAGGATGTAATTGTGAGCCACTGACTCGCTGTAGCTCCTGCCCTCCACTGCGGACATCTCACCAGCTCTGGCTGCAAGGGTCACTGCCGATGATGATTCTGTCCCCTCTTCGCTGATGAGGTTTCGGGGCAGGAGGTCTGCCTTATAGATGGACTGTGAGGACAAAGGGAAGGCCGAAGAGAGGAGAGGGGCCTTGAAAGAGGTAGAATAGGGGGCCCTCCCAATCCAGGCATTCTTGAGAAGCAGGGACAAGCCAGGGGCTGACCACTATATTTCCCACTCAGAGGGTGGCTTGAGGAAATCAGCCATGTGGCTTAATTCACCAGCCCAGCCAACAGTTTCTCTACAAACCCCTTGGGGGCTCCAGGTCCCAAAAGTAGCAAGATCTCCACCTCAACCCCACCCTCCTTGTGAGGAAACCCCCACCCAGGCCAATGCTTCTTGTTGTTGGTGGTGTGTGCCTTTAAGTTGTTTCCGGTTTCTGGTGACAGTAAGGTGAACACCTATCTCAAAACTGCCCCCTGGACACAATCCCTAGAAGTTCCCCCGGCCCCAAAGGCTGTGAAGGGAAATGGACACCTTTGCTGTGGGGTGGGGAGTACTGCCATTGTCTTCTTTCTCATCTCAGGAGGCTGGACAGAGAGCACTCCACATGTCTTCAACCTCACCAAACACC
The DNA here is from genome assembly GCF_019175285.1 of Sceloporus undulatus. Lineage (NCBI taxonomy): Eukaryota > Metazoa > Chordata > Lepidosauria > Squamata > Phrynosomatidae > Sceloporus > Sceloporus undulatus. Next base: position 200,292 of record NC_056522.1, on the reverse strand, counting down.
CAAGACCCCCTCAGCTCCTGACTCCCTTCCACTTCCAAACCTGCCCCGCTTTGGTGACAACTGCTCCCTTTAGTGCCCAGACCTGGTTGAGACTGAGCTCAGACATCCCTGTCCAGAGGACATTCCCCAGGCCTCTTGGGAGTACAATTCCTGTACTCCCAAGTTGCGGGATTTTAGGAGGGTCAACCGGGAAGGGTCAGCCCTTGCTTTCTCCTCCATTTGGCCATAAAGGGAACCTGCAGGCTAGAGGATGCTCTGATGCCTGTGACCCAGGAAGCGGCAGCACTTACAAAACGGCGCTCTGAGGGGCGCTTGACGTTGTGGGGGTTGACGGAGAGGTCGGGCATCATGGCTGCCACCAGCTCCCCCATGACATCGCCAGCAGCCACCGTGTTCAGCCAGTCGGACCCAGAGATGCTCTATGAGAGAGAGCAGGGAAAGAGGGCATTTCTTGCATCAGGATTACCACAGTCTCCCTCCTGTTGTGGAGAGGGGAGAATGCAGGACACTTCACTTACCCATACGGTGCCCTTGCGAGGAGCCACGAAGTAGGCCCGGAAGCCAAGGTAGCCAGCGTCCAGGTAGTGGATCCCACATAGGCCATACCTGCAAGACAACAGAGGCCCGAGGGCCAGAATTTGCCCAGAGGAAAGCAGCAGCCACTCTCACAACCCACAAACTATGGTGTAGCTGACCTGCTGGAACCATGGGGCAGCCAGCTTTGTTCTCCCTCCCACCCCGTTTCCAATATTGAGAGGCCCTGGGGGATGACAAGGAGGACAAATCATTCCTAGCAGAGTCCTCTCAGGAGTGGGAGCAACTGGTTTTGAAGGGGGGAAGTCCACTGCTTTTCACTGGGAGGATGACCATCAGTTTGTCAGCTAGGAGGCAGCCAGAGGCTACAGTAGTAGCTCTGGACTGGTATTATTTGCAAAACAAGCAAAGCCAAGACTCACAACAGGAAGGGGAAGGAGTTGTTCTGTTGTTCCTAACGAGCTTCCTTTTGATTCAACCTAATGAGCATTGCTTTTTGGAAGTGAGGCTTTGGAGGAGGAATCTGTCCCCATGGGGACCTTCCCCACACTACTTTCTCAAGATGGCCCAGTGGACCTCACGGCCACCAGGAGTGGGAGAAGGGGTTCGAGAAAGACTCACGGAGCATAGCAGTTGTCCTGGGCCACCGTGACTCCACTGTAGGGCAGCAGCCAGGCAACCTCTGTGCTCAAGGACCGCTTGAAGCTGTTGAGGGGCTCATGCATCCGTCGCAGGTCCCAGAACTTGATCTTCCGGTCGCTCCCAGCAGTCACCAGGAAATTGCTGGAAGGAAGGGAGGGAAGAACCACTATAGGGGCTGGAGCTCCCCAGCAGCCAAGAGAACCCTACAGGCAGGAAGCCCTCCCCTTTTCGGCCCTGGCACAACAATCATGGGAAAGGGCCACCCTGGCAGTCCTGGGACTTAGTAGGCATTGGGCCAGCTCTCCCACCCAAGGCAGCTTCTTGTTTTCTCATCCAGGAGGAGTGTGCCCTGGAAGGCCAAAGTTCCGAGGGGCTGATGCTGATGGAGAGAGCCCAGAAAGACACCACAAGGCAGGAGTCTCCATGGTCACCAGATCCCAGATCCCCCATTGCCCTACATGTCCTGGAAAAGGGCTATGGGGGGGAGCCATCCTTGGCTTTTTCTGCCAAGGCCACTTGACCAGTACCCGCCCTAGCAGCAGCCAACAAATCTGGAAAGCAGCCCCCCTCTGCCAGGGGTGTTCAGTCCCACTGCCTGCTTCCCTTGGCACTCACCTGTTCGCTTTGCACCACTGGATGCTGCGCACAGCTTGGTCATGGGCCAGGAAGCAGCGGAAAGGATAGAGCCTGTGGGAGCCGTCCGTTTGGCGCACTCGCTGGAGTAGGGATGTGCTGGACAGGTTCCAAAGGGCCACGGTTCCTGGGCAGGCAGGATGGCAGGCGTGAGACCAACCCCAGGAGACCCACAGACCACACATGGGCACGCCTCCCCCTTCTTCTCTTTCTACTTACCATCATAGAAACCGGCAGCCAAGTGGTGATGAGGCCTGGAGGGCATCCAGGCCAAGCTGAAGCATTGCCCACATTCAGCGGGGCTCCCAGCCTGGACGGAGCTGACTTGCAATGAGGCCACACACTGGACCTGCCAGGACAGAGAAGTGGCCATGAGTGGGCCCCATGGAGGGTGATGGGAAACACCATCTTAGGTATAAGAGAGCAGTGGCATTACAAACTGTCTTGGGAGGTGGGCCAAATGCTCCTCCAAGGGACAAGAAGGGGAGGGAAGAGTAAAGCCAGCTCCTCAGCTGTGAAAATCTTGTCCCTTCTGCCTTGGGGGGTGGATGGGTGAGTGGACCTGGCGTCTGGATTTGGCTCTTGTGCCTCGAGGTTCTGCCCATTCCTGTTTCAGAGGGAGGCACTACTGGGCAGACTGGCCCCTCAGTTGAGTAGCAGAGACCTGAACTGGAGCAAAGCTGTTGCTTTGGGGTGGGAGGAGTCTTCCTCATGCCTGCAGCAAAGGATGCAGGGGCCCAGACAAAGCAGACTGATCTTGATAGGCAACGGCTGCGGAGGAAGGTAGCCCAGGATACCTCCTCCTTTCCTTGGGCTGGGCCAGTGCCTCAAAGCCCTAGGTCAGTGATGGCGAAACTATGGCACGCGTGCCAGAGGTGGCACTCAGAGCCCTCTCTGCAGGCATGTGTGCCATCACCTCTGCGCAGATTTTGCCTGAGTTTGTTACTAGAAAGCCAGAGGGACACGGCAATTTGCAATAAATAAGTGGCTTTTGGGTTGCAGTTTGGGCACTCGGCCTCTAAAAGGTTCACCATCACTGCCCTAGGTCCTAGAGTGGCGGTGCTGGGGCCAGGGTGAGAAGACGCACCTTGTAGATGGCATTCTGTGGGGAGAGGCCTCCGCCGCCTAGGAGAAGGAAGACAGAAGCAGTCAGGCCAAGAGCGAGCAGACGCCTCCCTTCCCCAGCCTCCCGGAACCTGCCTGGGGGTTTCAGGGTCCTGTTCATCAGAGTTCTCTTTACATGCATCTGTCAGTGCTTCAGTTGTGTCTTCCTGCATGGCAGAAGGGGGTTGTACTAGCCTTTTTGGTCTGTTCTAAGACTAAAGCGACTCTTATTTCAAGAAATGGACAGGGTCCAGGGCTGGCAGCAGTAGAGATCCACCTGTCTACCTCCATGTGACTGCTTCCGCCATGCCAGACAAAGCAAACACACCCTGACACAGAAGCAGGAATGGGGCGTGGGGGGGGGGGGTCTAGACAGAAACAAAGAGATGGCAGAAACAGGAAAGGTGAGCCATCTGGAGCTAGAGCAGTTCCCACCAAAACCGGAAACGGCAACACTTGAGACAGTTTCGTTTTGCCAAAAGGTAAATGAAGGGAGCCCTGGTGGCGCAGTGGTTAATGCCTGTACTGCAGCCATTCACTCAAAACCACAAGGTTGCGAGTTCAAGACCAGCCAAAGGGCCCAAGCTCGACTCAGGCTTGCATCCTTCCGAGGAGGGAGCTAAAATGAGTACCCAGACTGTTGGGGGCAAATTAGCTTACTTGCTGTTCACCGCTATGATCTTTGGAATAGCGGTATATAAATAAAACAAATTATTATTATTATTATTAATTAAATAAGGGAGAGAGATGAGCAAAATACAAACAAGCGAGTTGAAAACTGATGTCTAAACCCTGAAAGCTCCCCAGGGACCATTTGGCTGAAGCAGATACAGGCCTCTGAGGGCAGCATGAGCACTCTGAACTCATTATTTCTGTTTAATAAAGGCAAAACGTATTGCTAGCAAGGTGTTTTAGGCAAAACTCCAGATCAGTCCTGAGAGAAAAGCAGTTTACAAACAATCTCCAAGGGCATCCCCACATATGAGGTATTACAGTAGTCTAGAACATTACCAGAATACAGATACTTGCACCCAGAACAGGCTATGGTAGTCTGTCTACCTTTTCTCGTTGCAAAACACAGAATTGGGACAGTGAGGGACAATGCTGGAGCACGGAGCACCCTGAGCCAAGACCAGATTCAAGTGGTGCCCCTTCCAAAGGGGATAATCATCCTTCTTCTGAAGCTAAGAGCCACTCATCTGGGGAACTGAGTTCCAGCTTATTGGCCTCATTTAGTCCACTGCTGAGTCCAGCACCCTTCACTGCATTACCTGCTCCAGGTGAGAGGGGCACTGGATGTCCCTAGCATAGTGACACCTTTCTCCAACCTCAGGGATGGCCAGATGCAGGCCTTGAAAAGCAAAGTGACACTTGTGAAAGTGGCGGAGCCAAGGAGGCAGGCAGTGGTTTTCCAGCACTGACCCCTGGAAGAAACCCTCAAACAGGGCTGGCCCTCATTCCCAAACCAACACACAGGATGGTCGGGAAGGTGGTCATGGCTGGCAGCACCAAAGACCCATGAAAATCCAAGACCACAAGAGGCCCAGGCAACAGAGGCCAGTCGAAAGGCATCTGGAGAGTCCCTGTGTGAGTGTGCAGCAAACCCAGCAAGCCATCCACCTGTCAGCACCACAGCAACACCCTCATGGTGGCAACCCCACAGACTATTCCCCAGCTGGCCCAGAAGAGATGGTAATGAGATGGTTTTTAAAGCGGAGCAGAAATGTTAGCAGAGAAAGAAAAGCCCAGATTCTCTCTTCAGAGACACCATGTCCCCCAAAAATACTCTCTGGACAGTTGCATGGGGCTGGGGTCTGGTGGGACTTCCATGGGACGGGGGGGGGGGGGGGAAATATGCTGGGTGCGCAGGTCCAGCAGGGCCCTCTTGGGTGCCACATGTGCTGGTGGACTGCAGATCTGATGATCCCTTGCCACTGGCTGCTTGTGGGGCTGGCAGAGCCCCTGGTGCATGAGAGAGTAGGCACCTCCCCTCAAGAAATCCCCCTCCTCTCTCTCCCCCTCCCCCAATTCCTTGGGGAGAGATTCTCCATTATCACTCCAGGCAGGGAGGCCAAGGCTGAACGCCCACCAATGCCAGGACTGTTATCATCACCCTCCTGCTATTCATCCATCATTCCTACAGACAGATACAATTACAAGGCTCATTAACTGATAAGGCTGGCTGAGTACACAGGCTGCTCCAACGCATCAGCAAGAGGTGGGGGGGGGGGGGAAAGATGCCCTTTTTGTCAAGGGGAGAGCCCCCTCATATTAGGGGGGGGGGGGGGGGGAAGGTGATGGCAGCTTAACCAGAAAGCTCCACCTCCAATGCAGCAAGACCATGGCTAGAAACAGAGCAGGTTTGGGGGGGAATCATGGAAAAGAGGGACCCAGTCTTCTTCCCAGGCAGTGCTGAATCTCAACATTAGGAGGAACTTCCTGACAGTAAGGGCTGTTTGACAGTAGAACACACTCCTTCCTCGGAGGGTGATAGAGTCTCCTTCCTTGGAGGTCTTTAAACAGAGGCTGGATGGCCATCTGTCAATGGGGATGCTTTGATTTGGATTTCCTGCATGGCAGAATGGGGTTGGACTGGATGGCCCTAGTGGTCTCTTCCAACTCTATGATTCTATGATTCAAGGGAAGCCCTGGAACCCACCTGGCCCTCCAAAGCTTAGCTGCCTCTCTGGGTGGGACGCAGACAACATGCCTGAAGCCAGCAAGAGAGGCAGAAACAAGGAGCAAGGGCATTCTGGCTGGCACAGGCCACTCTTCTGCATCACCAACCACCTGCCTGCGGCTTCCAGGTTGACACCCCTCTTGCAGCAACCTCACTTGGCAGCCCCACTGCAGGGGTCTTTACTTCCTCGCCTCATTTGGGTAGCAGACCCTTTCCTGCTGGCTCCCAGAGGGAAGGTCAAACCAGGGGGCAGTGGCAGCAAAAAAAGGGCCTTGTAATGCCCCTTTACCCCTTGGGCCATTCCTGGGGTCCTGGCCACCCTGCGGACCTCTAAGCAGCTCTTCCTACCTGTTACCTGGGATCTCTGGTGGGCTTGCAGGGCCTCCACATGAGGAAGGCTGTAGATCAGCACTTGGCCATCTGAGAAGGCCACAGCCAGCAGGCCCAGGCGGCTCATCTGGGGGGCCTGCAGAGGAGTGGAGGAGAGCCAGGATCAGCCTCACCCAGACCTTCTCCCCTCCTCCATGGCCAAAGCCACAGGGACCAAAGCCACAAGGGCTCCATCCCCAGCAGACTGCAGAGCACAAGAGCCTCCAGCTCCCAATGGACCTCCACCCAAAACTTTCCAATGAAGAAGGCTTGAGTTCTTCTTACCTTGCGGCAGACAGAGGGAGGCTCCCAGGCACCGCTGGGGCAGAACTTCATGTCCCAAATGCAGCCGTGGTCGGTGGCGATAGCGAATGCCAGTCCAGGCTTGGTGGCTGACCTAGGCAGGGGACAGAAAAGGATGCAAAAGGGTGCCCTGGCCTGGCACAGGGACTTGAGGAAGAGAGCCCAGGTCCTCTTGGGGGGCATGTGTGGAGAGGGGGAGGACTGTCAGGAGCTGGGCTATTGGTGGCTTCCCCCCCGAACTCACCCTGCATCTTGCCGAAGAGGTCCAAGCTCCCAGAGCTGAAGCAGTGCGGGCCCGACGTGGGTCTCAGACAAGCTGTGCTGGTCATCCATGCCAGGATTGCAGTAGATGGCCACATATTGGGAAGCCAGAGAGCCTTCTGGGGTGGGGCACCATTCCATGGCCCAGACAGGCCCCCCAACAAAGAAAGTCATGTCCAGGCGCTCCTTGTGGGGCTGCAAGGCATTGAACCTATGGGGCCAGGCAAAGGAAGAGGTGTCTTTTTTCTCCTCATGACTCTCACCTCTTCCTGCAGGCAAAAGTTCTGTCTTCGGCCTTGGAGAGCAGGTGGCGGTGGAGGCAAAGGCATGGCTTGCTCAGCGGCTGCAGGCCCGTTGGATTCAGAAAACGGCAGCCATAGCATCAATCCAATGAAATCACTTTCCTCCCAATACTCCAGGGAGGATTTTGCTGCAAGACTACCCAGACCCAAGGAGAACCTGACTCTCCCATGCTACACCTCACTGTCCCCTTAAACCTCACAGAAACACATAACATGAACTCAAGAAATGTCAGGGAAAGAACTAGCTGCTGTGTAGCCATCCTGCTCCAAAGGCTCAAAGGGGGGATCCTTATTGAACATACTTTGCTGGTTGATGCCCTGAGATTGTGTAAAGCAACATATAAACATTTAATAGGACAACAAATCAAAACCAAAAGACATTCCCAGCCTGTTCTTGTTCTTCCAGTTCCTAACCCTAACCCTAACCCTTCCTGGAAACAAAAGGGCTCTGGTGAACATACAAACATGTGGCTGTCTCCCTTTAACAACCAAGTGCCACAAAGGTGAGAAAGCAAAGCTGGTGTAGTGGTCTGTGCTGCACTAGGACTTTGGAAACCAGAGTTCAAATCTCCTCAGGCCTTGAATTGCCGCTCCCAGGTAACCTTGGGCAAGCCACGCTCCTCTCAGCCCAAAAAGCAAGCAATGGCAAACCTCACCTCCGAAACAAACCTGCCAAGACAGGCTCATCCCAGGAGGAAATGACTTTAAGGTACACAACAACAATCCCATGGTTGTCATGGGCTCTACTGATTTAGCCACAAATCTACAGTCATTCCCCTCCTTCATGGGTCCTGCCAAGGGTTCTCTGTCCATCCCTCATCTGCTACATCTCAGGCAATTCTGGGGGCTTCCCTTTTCTTGTGCTTACAAATAGGGAGGGTCCAGTCTGGCCCCTCATACCAAAACGCTCCTGCAGAAAAGAGCGCCTTGCTGTTGGAACACCAGGAAGGATGCCCTATGTGCCAATCCTGCCTCCCTGATATGCCAGGGCGGCCACTCACATGTGAGTGTTCTTCCCCTCAGGAGGTGTGCCTGGTGCACATGCAAGCATCTCCCCCCTTAACAACTGCCATTTGTGTATGGGTCTGTGTACAAAGGAAGACCACATAGCCTGGATCACGGCACACACCTTCAACTGGAGCCAAAGAAGGCAAAGATGAGGCTCCCCCAGTTGTACTCCCTGGGAAGGGAGAGAGGCAAGTGAATGGCTTAGGGTCTTCATCCCGCTTGGCCCAGAAGGCTCTCCTGCAAACAGTGACAGCTTCCACTATGACCTACAATCCCTGGGACCTGCTTTTTGGCCTTTCAGCCCCAAACCAGGAAGCAAATCCAAAGGGACCCTCACCCCCGCCCACAACACACCTGTTAATCCGGTAGACGACGCTGCTGTCTTCCTGCAGACCCTCTCGCCTGATGGAGAAGAACGGGGACTTGGTCTCGCTGGGAAGATACTGTTCCGCTTCGCTTTGGACAGGGGAGGTGAACAGAGTGCAACTCATTCCAGCCCTGGTCAGGAGAAGCTGCCCCCCCCCCCCCCGCTGGCCCTCCTTGCATGCTGGGTCCTGGGGGGATTCCAGGCACTGCCAGGATTGTCCTGGGGTCTCAGTCTGCTGCAGCATGCGTGCTCCTGCTTCGCCTGCACCTTCCCATCCAGCCTCCAGGTGCTCCTCTGGCCTTCCCTCGCCCACCTGAGGCTGCCCCAGACACTCACCTCTCCGAGAGGCAGGACCACTTCTGGGCAGAGGGGACCCACTCTGCAAATTCCCAGGGAGAATGGAACTGCTCACGCCTGGGGAACAAGCAAACACACCCACACTGTCACAGGGGAGCAGGACCCGGAGCCTCCCAGAGGGCTGCAGCCCCAGCCCATCAAAGGTAAAATGGCCCCAACCCCTCAGCACATGGGGGGGACATGTCTCCACACCTTGCCTTGCCTCCACAGACTGCCATCATCCTGGATGTTTTTCACCGTTAAGCCCCCCATCTTTTTTTTTTTTTTACATTCCTTGAGAGATGGCACAACTAGCATTCTTTACACATGTAGCTCTTCTGCACACATTCCGGCTCTCTCTAAAAATGACCCGAGCATGGATGGAATATCACCCTCCCGCTTGCCCACCCTGCATCCAAGGGCTGTGGGCATTGGGCCTCCAGGGACTGGCTCTGAGCACTCAGGGGACGCTATTCGCTAGCCTTCGATTCTAGAACAGCTCCAGCCCAGCAACCAGCAGCTGCTTTCGACCGCCAAATGCCACTTGGGTAGCTTATCTTGCCACAAACAGGCTCTGCGAGAGGGCAACTCTGCCAGCTGCCCGCTGCCTTAGGAAAGGCCCCCATCCACCCAACACTGACACCACCTGTTTCTGAATTCCCCCAGAAATCCCCAACCTCCTTCTCCTCTGAGGTGGCAGCAATTCCTTTTGCAGGCAAGCAAAAGCCTCTCCTATTTTATCTACTGAATGTATACACCACTTTTCTCCCAAGGTGGGATCCAAGGTAGTTCAGCCTTATGTGGCCGGGAGGGGATGCATTTAATTTCATGTATCCCACTATAACAGCTATGGTGGCTCTGATCTAAATTAGATAAGTGTCATAAACACTGTAGTGACAACAATGACATTCCATTATTGTGATCTTAATCTTAGAAACAATAAAAACCCTATTGTTCTACCTTTGACGTTATCTTTGGAAAAGTTGGGAAATAGCACGTCTTTAAAAATATAGCCAGCCCTCATGTCCACGGATTCTTTATCCATGGATTCAACCATCCACAGCTTGAAAAGACTAAATTCCAAAAGGCTAACCTTGATTTTGTCATTTCACACAAGAAACACCACTGTACAACGCCACTGCATTTAACAGAACTTGAGCATCCGTGGATTTTGTTATTCATAGGGGCTCCTGGAACCCAACCTCAGCAGGCATCAAGAGTCCATTTCCATTTACTCCAAAGGTAAAGGTCTCCCCTTTGATAAGATTGTCTAATTGTAGAATCACAGAACAGAATCACAGAGTGGGAAGAGACCCCAAGGGACATCCAGTCCAACCCCCTTCTTCTGCCATTCAGGAACCTCCATCAAAGGATACCCATTGACAGATGGCCATCCAGTCTCTGTTTAAAGACCTCCAAGGAAGGAGACTCCATCACTCTCCATTGAGGGAATGTCTTCCACATTCAAACAGCCCTTACTGTCAGGAAGTTCCTCCTAATGTTGAGCTGGAATCTCTTTTCCTATACCTTGCATCCATTGCTCCATTGTGTCCTATTCTCTGGAGCAACAGAAAACAAGCTTGCTCCATTCCCAATGTGACATCCCTTCCAATACTTAAACAGGGCCATCATATTGCCTCTTAACCGTCTCGTCTCCAGGCTGAACATCCCCATCTCCCTAAGTCTCTCCTCAGGGGCTGTATGGTTTCCAGACCCTGCACCATTCTGGTCGCCCTCCTCTGGAAACGCTCCAATGTGTCAACATCCTTCTTGAATTGTGGTGGTGTCACCAATGCTGTGATACCAGCATTGTCAAGGACAATTCCAATGATCATATGGCCAGCACAACTGCACAGTTACCTTCCCACCAAAGTGGTACCTATTTATCTGTTTACATTTTTACATGCTTTTGACCTGCTGGGTTGACAGAAGCTGGGACAAGTGACAGCAGCGAACTCCATCACGCAGCACTTGGGCCTCAAACTGCCGACTTGTTGATCTTACAATCATCAGAGTCAGTATCTTAATCACTAAGGCCTGTTACAGACTGCCAAAATAAAGCTGCTTCGGGTCTCTTTGGAGGTGTGCTATTTAAATGATGCATGGGTCCTAAGAGTCCGGAGGTCGCACCAAAGCCACACTCCGTTCCTAAGCCCTGGAGGGCAGCTTTGGTGCAGCTTCCGGATTCTTAGGATGCATGCATCATTTAAACAGCATACCTCCAAAGAGACCCGAAGCAGCTTTATTTTGGCAGTCTGTAACAGGCCCATGTCACCACATCCCACATTGACTCTACTACTCATTCAAAAATGCACTCACATCATCATCACAATCTCCAGCCAATTCAATCAGAAGTTTGATTGGGCCACCTCTGTCCATCGCTCCAGGCCAATTCCATTTGAAAGCCTCAAAGCTCTGAAGGCCTGTGAACCCACAATGGGAAAGGTGCCCCCCTTGGGACCCCTCCTGCTTGGCACTCCTGCCATTCACAGAGTCCTTGCTCCCCTGCATCCCTCAGCTCTGTGGTCCCAACCCCACACCTATCCCTCAGCTCCCTGCCCCCATCCTATAGGCCCCCAAAGCCAGCTACTCACAAGCTGTGTGTTACTGAGAGGGACTTCCACACAGGGGCCATGACCGAATTATGCAGTCCATTGGAAGCAAATCCTCGGCAGTGGGTCTTTGACCTCTGGGGAAAAAGAAGGGGTTAAGGCCCATGGAACCTGCTTCCCTGCCCCCCTCCTTCAGCCTCGAAGCATCTCAGCCAACCAACTCCCAGGGAAATGCTACTCTGCTCTTCCTTTGGAGGCACTGCCATTCATCCAGCCCCCCAGAAAAGAGTAAAGGCACGGCAGGCCTGAGTTACCGCTGGTCTTCTGTTTAAGCCAGACTCCAGCTCAGACTCAGAGACCTCGCTCAACAGCAGGTCACTTTCATCTTCATCATCATCATCTTCCTCCTCCTCCTCTTCCTCCTCCAAGAGCACCTCTTCTGAGGGGACAAAGTCCTCATCCTCCTCAGTCTCCGTTTTCTGCTCCCGCGGCTTCCGGCCTCGACGCTTCTTAATGGGTTCCTCAGTGTGTCTGGGTGTGTCCTTGGAGGTCTCACTGCTTGGTGGGGCCTGGCACATGGTGGTCAACTCCTCTGCCAGTTCCTGCAGATACAGGAGGGCCCTGGAAAAGCAGCATGGGTAGTGGCAGATGGGAGAGATGGTTAGGAAGCACCCAAGCACCTTCAGGGCAACAGAAAGAAACACCTACACTACTGCACTACAATTCGATATTGGCAACTGCGTTACAAAGTGAACCAATAATGCGGCACAACAATAGGCGCCCTTGTAAAGACACTGAGGCCATCCCAGTAGGGAAAGGAGGTGGTGGGCTTCGGGTAGCATCCCCTCCCCTGCAGTGTGCTGTGGCCTTTCCCCGCCTGACCCTCCTGGGCTGCGGCTGTCAGCTCCTCTGACTCCCCACTTACACTTTAGCCGCCCTCCTTTTTGGGCGTCCCCCAGGGGTGGTCTCGAGGCAGTCCTCTTCAGCAGCTAGGCCCTTCTCTGGAGGAAGGGGCTCAGGCGGCTGGGTGTCCAGCCCTTGTGCCAGCTTCATCAGGAGCAGCTCTGCCTTGGATTTGCGCCCGCGCTTCTTTGGCACCTTGACGGGAAGGGAGGGTCCGTTCACGGAAGGCCCAGGGCTCTCGCCAAGCGCCTTTGGCTCCTTGGGATGGGGGCCCCTGGGGCGGCCGGGACCTTTCTTCCGGGGCTTTCTCCCGCGGGGACGCTTTGGCTGGGATGGGACGGTTGCCAAGACTTCTTCAGGGTGGGCCAGAACTTCGGCTGCAGGACTACAGAGCTGATCTGCTGAAGAACAAAGAGCGGAGTAAATCACGGTTAAAAACAACAGGTCTTTCTTAGGATGGCAGCTCTCCCTAGAGGCTCCTTCCCTCCAGCTTTGATCATCCCAGAGGCTATCGCTTCCCCTTCTGGCCTCAAGGTCTCTCCCAACTCCAGGATCCCACTCATAGCGTTTTCGCACAAGGACCGCATCCGCTTGCTTACAAATCGGCCCGACACACGAGTCGAGGGAAGAAGGCCTTAGGGCAAAGGCTGGGGTTCTGACATGGCACGATGCAAAGGGCAAAACGGAAAGGGAACCCTGCCCTGCCGCTGCTGCCACCTGCCTCCCTGGGCTTCTCCCGGCCACAAACGCCGCTTCCCTGGTTCTGGGGCCAAAGGCTTGAGCATCCACTTGGGAAGGGAAGGGAGGGAAAAGGGGTGCTCCGTGGTCAAAGACCCAGAGGAGGAGGAGGAGGAGGAGAAAGAGGGGCATCTGACTGCCAAGGGAGCCTCTTCCAGGGATGCATCCACACTGGGGAAATAACCTGGTTTGACCCGCTTTAACTTGTTGTCTGGCTCAAGGCTATGGCACTCTGGGAGCTGGAGTTTGTTGCCCTCAGCGCTGGGGCATCCTGGGAACTGTAGCCTTGCCAGACCTTTAGAGCCTTCTCTGTCAGAACAAACTACAGTTCCCAGGATGCAGTTCCTCGCCCTGAGCCACCCGAGTGGGCTCTGCCTCCGGAGAAGGACGTGCCTGGCTCTTCCTCCTCCTCCGCTCTGCTCTTCGGTTCCGAAGGGAGCAGCCTCTCTCCCGCTTCTTGCTCGGGGCCCCTCCGCTGCCGCCCTTCGCCGCTTCCCGCCTCCGCCTCGCCGGAGCTCCTTCCGGGCGAAGCCGGCAAAGTCCCGAGGCCCCCGGCGACGCTCCTGGGGCTCCCCGGCGCCTGGCGGCCAAGCCTCGGGGCGGCCTCTCTGCCCATGGCGCTGCTGCTGCTGCTGCTGCTGCCGCCGGTGGCGGGGTCCATGGAGGCTCCGGCTCAGGAGGGCGCCTCCGGCCCCATCGCGCGCAGCTCTGCCCCGGGAGAACGACGGGTCGCTCGCGGTCTCTTTCGGGCGGGGCCCCGAGGGACGCTGCCTGCCCCGGAACCGCACCGGCCTCCCTTCCCTGGACAGACAAGATGGCGCCCGATGGAGGGTCGCCGGTTCTGTCGTCACTTCCGGAAGCGCGACGGGAATCCCTGGCCGGGCGGAAGAGGCGCCTCGGGGTCGGCGCCTGGCTTCCGGTCCTGCGCAGTTGGGGCGAGGCGGCGCTGGAGGGCAGCAGTGGCCTGCTCTCTGCCATGGCTCTCGGCCCCTGCCGCCTCCATCGTGCCACGATGCCATGCTATGCCAGCGCTCAGGCCCAAGGCAGTTCGGGAGACAGGGCTCCCTGCCAGGGAAGAGCCGGCCTTGGGCCTGTGGCCTCCCTCCCCAAGGCAAGGGCCAGAGCAGCCCAGGCCGGTTGGCAAAGGCACGGCCTCCCTCCAGCCACCATCTCGGGGAGAGAGGGGCAAGGCAGCCCCGACAGGCCTCCGAGTCTAGCTCCGCTGGACCTTCCCCAGAGCCATCCCCTTCTCCTTTGGCCTCAGTCCTTTCGAGAGTGTAAGCCTGAGGGAGGGAAATGCCAGCATTATCGTTACTGCCCTCCGTGCCCAAGTGCTTGGGAGGCTGCCAGCCTTGGGACCCAGGACTGTGCTTCCCTGGAAGGCCACCAGCTCAGAGCCAAGGGGCTCAGCCGGACGCCCCCCCCCGGCCCCCTCTGCCCCCAGGAGCAGCCCCCACCAGAACCAGGGCTTCACACAGAGGAAGGAATGGAGGCAGCTGCTTCAGAAGCTGGAAGGCGCTGCAGGGGCCTCCTGGTCATGGCTGCTGTTTAGCCACGGAAGGGCATGGAGATAACTGGAGAGAGGCTGGGTCAAGGCCATCTCGGGGGGGGGGGTGCAGCTGTGGATTCCTGCATGGGAGGGGTCAGTCTAAATGCTCTCTGACCCTCTTGGTTAGAGCCAGCGTTTGGGCTGTGCATGCGTACACAAGGACACATGGGCAGAGTTAAGCAAGGCGCAGGTTTATTCCTTTCCTCTCCAACTCCTCCTCCTTATTGCTCCACATTCTTGACCCGCAGCACAACAGGGACGGAGGTGCAGGGGATCATCCCCAAGTCCGTGATCACCAGATCCACCAGTTCCAGGGGGGTGACATCGTAGACCAGGTTGAGGAGGCGCAGGGCCTTATTCTCCTGCCAGCCGGCCAGTGGGCTCCTCCCGTGATTCGTCCCAATCAGGTCATCGGGGTCATCTGTGGGGATATGGGTCAGGGAGAGGGGTGGGCAGGCCAGCACCAGCCCCCTCCCCTGCATTGCAGGATGTGAAGCACTGCAGCTTCCCTCTGCCCCAGTTCTGTGGTTTTCTGGTGCCAAGCTGCCACCTGCCTACTCTGCCAACCAGAGGCTGGCTACCATTGGCACAGCCCAGCCAGCCCCTTTCACCCACCGGACGTATCAAGGCTGCCTTGTTTTCTGCAACAACAGCCCATCTGCTTTACTATGGAGTTTTTGCCAGCCCCAGGACAACCCCTAAACAAATTCGACAGAAAGAAGTCCCAACCCAGCCCACCCCTTACCTGGGCAGCCAACTGTGCAGCAGCATCTCAAACCATATCTCTGCCCCACTTCTTACCTTTGTTCACATGCTGGCCAGGGAGTGGGCAGTTCAGAAGCTGAGCTGGCATCTCTGCTCAGCCTCAAAAAAGGCTCCCTCTGCCTTGCTTGCCCCAAACGGATGTTGTGGAATAAACATGTGCTCTCTCCCCCTCCCTCCTTCCCTGGTCTTGGGAGAAGAAAGTGGGACAAGAGCCCTGAGAGCAAGTCTTGCACTTCACTGGTGTGCTTCCATGACCATGAGGGACGGATAGCCCATCACAACCCCCCAACCCTCCTTTCCCGCCCAACATACCAAGTTCATTGGAAACAAAGGAGTCGGTTTGGACGCGCTCACAGAACTTGTAGGTCTCACAACAGACTAGGACCGGCACGTTGTGGGCCTTGGAGAGTAGTGCAATCTGGGAGGTGCCCATGCGTGACATCACAGAGCCGTTGGCCAGCAGCGCATGGGCCCCCAACAGCACCTTTGAAACCTGCATGGGGGGGGGGAGGAAGGTGGTGCTGTGAGTACTGACAACCCCCCTCTCCCAAGAGAGACCCACAGGGGAAGGGCAGTCCAAAGAGTGGCTGGCATGGCCACCTGCCACACTGCCTGCCCCGTCGCCTACCCACTCACCTCAGGCAAGACATAGGAGATGGCGTTGATGAGGACGTAGCTGCACTGGACTCCTTGCCGGACCAGACGGCGCAGCGTTTCCCGGCCCTCCAGGCGTGGCCGGCTGTCCACCACCACCACCCGGAAGGCCTTGCCCTCAGCATGGGCATAGCACAGCGTCCGGTTGACCAGGGAAGAGCTGTTTGGAAGACAAAGAACGGAGGAGCCTCTCAGCCTTGAGCCTCAATTAGCCATCCACCCCTTTGTTCTCACCTCTTCCTCCATGCTTGTCCTCCCATACTGGGGCTGCAGGGGCTCTTCCTTTTCACTGATGCCCCCACTCTCCTGCCCTCCTGGTACCCACTACTGCCTACCAGCCATAGACCAGAATGACGTCCCCATTGTGGATCTTCTCAAAGGCTGACTTGCTGACAGCCTGGGCTGCCAGGAAGATCTTCTCTCGCTCGTACTTCAAGAGGGCCTCCTGCAGAAGCCCCTTGGCCTGCCGCCGTGGGGAGGGAGGGAAGGATGGACTCAGGTCATCCCAATCCTGGGGCCACCAGGAAAGCTTCACTGGCCACTCACACCCCAGGCCCCAAGGGTGGCAGGGACTTGCTGGGTGAGGCCACAGCCCAGAGGGAGGACTGCTCACCCCGCACCAAGAGGTTCCCCCCCCCCGGCTCACCTCCTCTTCCCGTATGGCTGCTGGCAGGGCTGTGATCTCCTTCTTGAGGAACTTGATAGCATTGCCCATGCTAGCGGAAAGGGGCCGACACTGGTTCAGGAAGCTGTGCAGAGGGGTGAGGTATGCTCAGAGCAGCGTACCCAAGTGGCAGCAGGGTCCCTCCTCCCTCCCAACTTCCTCCCACTGCAGACATGTTCGTGGGGTCCCAATTTCCAGTCACCTGATGTAGGGCTTCAGCTTGTTCACCAAATCCCGGGAGATCTCCTCTTTGGGGGGAGTGGTGTAGTCCTCAATCACCTGGGGAGGAGGGGGAATGGGACAAAGAAGAAGCTATGTTGGCAAGAGGCAGACTTTAAGCCCCCTCCTGCCCACAGCGGCTGGATCAATCCAAAGGAATGGCAGGACAGGGGGAGAGAGGAGGGGCTTGTCTGGAAAGCTCAGAGCAGCCCCTCTCTTGGTGGGGGGGGGGCACACAGACATCAAGCAACGCTCCCTTCTTGAATATCCCCAGGTCCCACATAAAAGCCAGATCCCCACCCCATATTCTGTTCACTCAGCTCTATTGTATTTATTTGTATCCCACTTTCCCCAGAACTGCCTTGCCTGCACACAGACATCCTCCCTCTTTCCTGAGCCTCCCTGGGCTGCCACTTCCATGGGGTGACCCCCAAAGAGTTCTGGGATTAACCCCTGAAGAGTCCAGTGGAACTCAGAGGAGCACACTGCACCTATCCAGTGTCCAGTGAAGTTACCCACCATGGCAACCAAAGCCATCTCCACTCCATAACCAGGTCTAAAGCCAGACTGAAAGAGGTCTAGGTAGTCTGTTTCATCCTGGAGCCCCTGGAGCTGGGAGGCTGATGCAGGCTCTAGAACCTTGCCCAAAAAGGATCACTGGAGACTGCCCAGAGAATAACCAGCACTGTTGTTAGAGTTTCTTCAATAGGGGCCTCACCACAGCATCTTTTAGGCAAGATGGAACTCTGCCTTGCCTCAGGGAGTCATTTGCTGCTCTCATTATCCACTCTGGCTGCTTGAACCGTGTGGCGCACATGTGGCAGCTCTCACCTCTCTAAGGACCCTGCCCACATGCATTGGCTGCTCAAAGTGCAAGGTATCCAGGACACGTAAGAGCAAGATTACATCACTGGAACTGCATGAACTACAACATCCGACTCAGTGTAGATCCAGTCAGCTTGGCCTGCAAAGCATCCTGCAAATTGGTCTGCTCTCTGTTCTTGTGGGGCAATGCACAGAAGACCCTTAGCCATTCAAGAAAGTTCCACTGAGACACAGTGGTGGCAGAGAAGTATGATTTCTTTGCTGTCACAGAGCAACCTTCCAATGAACTGCAGCCCATGTCCAGTGGGATCTGCCCCATGTTTTTTTGCTATCAATGTTCTGAACTCCTTTCTGTTTGTTCCACCATCTCCAGCTCCTGAGTATGCGGGGTGGGTGGGTGGGTGGGTGGGGTCCCTTGGCTCCACTCCGCAGGAAGGTCACTCAGAGGCAACCCTCTCCACTGCCCTGGCCATTTTTCCACTCCAGAGATCAGCAAGGACTTCATCAGGACCGCCTGCCATGGTGAAAGGGAATTCCCCCAAGAGCCATCAGGAATCCATCCAGATCTATAACCCTCCTGGCGATCCCCAATTATTATCTCCCAGGGGCTGCCTTCTGAGGACTATGGAGGCCTGACCCTGCTTAGCTTTTGAAATCAGACATAGAAACACAGAAACCTGCCTTAGACAGAATTAAACTGACATTAAATAACACATTAATCTGTGAATAAAGGACTTATTTGTACGCTGACACAAACAAAGAGCACTTTCATTCCCCATTTACCAACACAACGTGTTGCTTGATTTCAGCAGAAAACAACAATGCTAATTTTGAAACACTGGAGAGCATGGGAGCATAAACATGAAGCATGTGGGCTGCACCCCTTCCCCCCACCAGTCAGGAAACTGATGCCTTGTGCCACACTGGGCCTGATTTGCCATTTTCTTGCCTGGAGTGGCCTGGCAAAGCAGACAACTGGCACCCCCCTCCACCTGCCCAGCAGGTACCTGTTTGAAGACTCTCAGGAGAGCGATGCAACGGGCATTGGACCCATTGACAATGCCCTGGGAATACTGGAGGCCGAGGCGCACCACCGCAGGGTGGATGGTAGAGGCAGGGATGCTGGCAGGGGAGAGAAAACATATGTCACGAGGCACATCCCCACCTGTGTGCTCTGCACCTTGGGGTTACTTGGCGATTTGAACTCACTTATATCTGCTAAATGACTGGGAGAGGGGAACCCAGTAGGTAAAGAGGAAGGACCAATCGTTTTACTCAGATATTAACACTTTTTGATCCCAACTTTGATCGGAGGATCTCAAGGCAGCACAGAATATAAACAATTTAAAACACTTTCAGATTAAAATCAATGATAATCTAAACAAAAATAATTGTTATTCATAGACTCGTAAAGTTGGAAGGTGCATCAAATCCGAGCCTCTGCTCAGCAGAGGATCTCCAGCTGCCCAGCCTCTTTTGGGAGGCCTCCAGAGACGGACAGCCCAAGCCCTCTCCAAGCAGCTTGGTTCTATTGCCAAACAGCTCTTACAATCAAGAAGTTTCTTCTAGCATCTGGCTGAAATTTTCTCTCCCATAACTTAAAATCATTCGCAGCAGAGAACAGGCCTGCCTTCCTCTCTCTGTATCAGCCCTTGAGGACTTTAAGGGAGTCATGTCTTTTCTTCCCCAGGCTGAACATATCTAGGTCCATCAATCTTTCCTCCTGTGATTTGGTCTCCATCCCTCTTATTGCCTTTGTGCCTTTCTTGCAACTTGCTCCAACTTGCCTATATCCTTCTTAAAAGGCACCGCCACTCAGCTCCACGCGGGACGGAGGGAGGGAGGGCCAGGGAAGCCAGCTGGGCTGGAGAACAGAAAGGGTGCCGGAGGGGAGTGGCAGGGAAGAACAACTGAACACAGGTAGAAGTTTCTAGCCTCTACAACAGCAGCAACAACACTAAGGAGAGCAGCACCTCGAGGCCGCACAACTGTGCACACCTGAGTTACAAAGTCATGCAAACCAGACGCCTGGAACTTGCCACATTCAGCAAAAGTTCCTTTTGATCATGCGTCTTGTAATCATGGGGCTACTAGAATTGGCTAATTAGGACATGACTCATTTAAACATCCAAAAAGGATGTTGAGAAGCCGGAATGTGTCCAAAGGAGGGTAACCAAAATGGTGAAGGGCCCGGAAACCATAAAGCTTTATGAGGAATGACTTAGGGAGCTAGATATATTTAGTGTGGAGATAGTTAAGGGGTGATAGGATAGCCTTGTTTAAATATTTGAAGGGATGTCATGTTGAGGAGGGAACAAGCTTGTTTTCTGCTGCTCCAGAAAATAGGACATGATGGAGCAATGGATACAGGCTCAGGAAAAGAGATTCCACCTCAACATAGTTAAGAGCTGTTTGCCAGTGGAATATACTCCTTTGGAGATTTGAGTGGAGTCTCCTTCCTTGCAGGCTGTCTTTAAGCAGAGGCTGGATGGCCATCTGTCAATGGGGTTGCTTTGATTGAGAGTTCCTGCATGGCAGGGTGGGGTTGGACTGGATCAGGGCCTTGTGGACTCTTCCAACTCGGTGACCAGCGTGAAGCTAGGTAGCTGACTCAGCCTGAAACAGAGAGGGACAGCGCAACAGGCTGACCGCCCCGCAGCCCCGTCTGGCGTGCCATGGCAGGATGTGTCCCTTCCCCAGAGGCCCTCTGCGGCCCAAAGGGCACCCACCTCATCTGCTGCGTGAGGAGCTCCCTGCGGCTGTACTGATGGAGGTGGGAGAAGAGGCTGACTTTGGCACCGTAGTCCGGCCTCAAAGGCACCTGGAGGGAGGGAGGGAGGGAGGGACCCAGGCTGGAGCAGATGGCCGCAGCAGGACCCTCCCCTGCGTCCCTTTGCCAGGGGCTCCGGACGGGAGACCTGAAAGGGCCCCCAGAGAGCCCCGCAGCAGGGGAAGGGGCCCTTCCTTGCGCCCGAGCCCGCCCCCCTCGGACCTGCTGGCGCTCCAGCTTCTTGGCCAGCCTCCTGCGGGCCGCAGGGTCGTCCGCCTGGACGTGCTCCGGGACCCGCTTCACCGCTGGGCCCTGGCCCGGGGCTCCCTCGCTGGGCTGGGCGGGGGGTCCCGGTCCCGGGGCCTGTGGGGCCTCGGCCTTCCTCGCCACTGCCACCGCCGCCGCCTTCCGCGCCCGCTCCGCCTCCTGCTTGGCCCGGCGCTCCGCCCGCAGCTCCGCCTTGCTCTTCCCGGGGGCCTTCTCCGCCGGAACGGCCGAGAGAACGGCGGGCGGCTCAGGCGGGGGCCCGGTCTGCGGGGCCAGGCCTTCCTCCTCTTTCTCCTCCGGCTCCTGGGCGCCCTCCTTGGCGGCTCCTCCGCGGCGCTGCTTTCGCCTCTGCTGCCGCTTTTCCCTCCGCAGCTGCAGCTTCTCCTCCGCCGACGAGGGCCCCGGAGGCGGCGGAGGGACCTGAGGAGAAAGAAGGAGAAGCCGCGTCCCTCACGGAGCCCGAGACAACGCTCCGCCGCCCGCGCTCCCTTCCCCGGAGCCCTGTCCGCCTCACCGCCCCCATGACAGCGCCGCCGCCGCCGCCGCTTCCCTGTTCCGCCATGCCTAAGTCTTCACTCGGGTCCGAAAGCGCCGCCCCTTCCGGCGGGGCGGGGCTTCCTTGGCTCCGCCCTTCCTGGGATGGCCCTTTAAGGGACCGAATGTCTCGGCTGGTGGCCCCTCCCCCGCCGATCCCTGGCCCCGCCCTCCTCCTCCTCCATTGGCGCCTCTTGGTCTGTCTCACAGAGGGGCGGGGCCATCCTGCAGTGTTTCCGCCCGCCCTCAGCCCCGCCCCCTCTCGCAAGATGGCGGCGGCGCCCCGGGTGGCAGCTTCCGGTGTGGCTCGTAGGTAGCCGAGGAGGAGAGGGACGGGAGCGGAAGCGGCGGCGGAGGGTATCATCATGCACTTCTCCATCCCGGAGACCGAGACCCGCGCCGGGGACGGAGGGAGCGGCGGCGGCGGCGGCGGCGGTTCCTCCTCTGGCGCCTACGTGGTGCGTGGAAGGGAGGGAGGGAGGGTCCTGCCCGGAGGCCCCGGCGCTGAGCTTGGGCTTGGGCCCTGGCGGGGCGAGGGGTCCCTCCGAGGGACGGGAGGGCCTCCTGCTGACCCTCTGCCCGCTTCCAGGCCTACAGCATCCACGTCAACGGGGTCCTCCACTGCCAGGTGCGCTACAGCCAGCTGCTGGGGCTCCACGAACAGGTGAGGAGGCAGCGGCAAGGGAAGGGCAGGGCTGCGTGCTTTGCCCCTGGGTCCCGCGCTCTCCCTGACGGCCTTCCTCTCCGCAGCTGAGGAAGGAGTTTGGGGCCAGCGCGGTCCCCCCGTTCCCCCCGAAGAAGATCTTTGCCCTCACTGCCGCGGAAGTGGAGCAGCGGAGGGAGCAGCTGGAGAAGTACATGCAGGCGGGTGAGGCCTCCGGGGGTCAGATCAGCGGGCCTTTACTTTGCGGGCAGCGGGAGGGAGGGAGGCCGCTGGGGAGCAGCCTGATGGCGGCCTTCTCTTGACCCTCCCTCGCAGTGCGCCAGGACCCCCTCCTGGGATCCAGCGAGATCTTCAACAGCTTCCTGCGCAAAGCCCAGCAGGTGAGTTGTGTCCGGGGGAGAAAGAGCGTGAGTGCGTGGGCCTCCAGGCGTGGGTCTGACGCCAGGTCCGGCGCTGTGCCCCCCCCCCCACAGGAGACCCAGCAGATCCCAACAGAAGAGGTCTGGCTGGAGGTGATCCTCTCCAACGGGCAGAAAGTGAAGGTCAACATTCTCACCTCTGACCAGACCGAGGATGTCCTGGAGGTCAGTTTATGCGGGGGGGGGGGGGGGGGTGTCTCTTCCCCCGGCCATTTTACTGGCTCAGGGAGGAGGAAGAGGCGCAGGGGTGAGCCTCCCTCCCTCTCCTATCGTGTTCGCAGGCCGTGGCCACCAAGCTGGACCTGCCAGAGGACCTGATAGGCTACTTCCACCTCTTCCTGGTGCGAGAGGCAACGGATGGGGCCTTTTCCTGTGAGTCACCAAACTTCTGCTGGAATGTAGAGGAAACCCCCAAGCGCTGGGAGGCAGGGAACCAGGCAACGGGTGCCGTGGGGAGGGGTCTGCATGCCGTGGGGTGGGGGGAGCCAGTCCCCAGGCTTCCCCTGAGCTGCTTTTTCCTCCAGTCGTCCGGAAGCTGCAAGAGTTTGAGTTGCCTTATGTGTCAGTCACCAGCCTTCGCAACCCCGAGTACAAGATCCTTCTGCGCAAGAGGTGAGGGGGGTACAGGGAGGGGGCCTCAGCCAGATCATGCCCTAAGGAGGCCTCACTAATTGCCAGCCTTTCTCTGGGCATCTCTTACCAGCTACTGGGACTCGGCCTACGATGACGACGTGATGGAGCAGCGTGTAGGGCTCAATTTGCTGTATGCCCAGGTGAGGGGACGAGAGGACCCTGGCGTAACAGGGCAAGGGGATGTTGAGGGGGGGCTGTAGTGTCCCCTAGGTCCCAACACAACTCTGCTCCCCCATAGACGGTGGCAGACATCGAGCGGGGCTGGATTCTGGCCAGCAAGGAGCAGCACCGGCAGCTGAGGTCCCTCCAGGAGAAAGTCTCCAAGAAGGAGGTGAGTGTGTGTGTGAGAGGGAGAGGAAGGGGAGCAAGTTAAGGGGCCCTTGGGCTGTGTGCAGCCTATTTGGGGCCCGTCTCAATACTCTCCCACTCTTTACAGTTCATCCGCTTGGCGCAGACCCTCAAGTACTACGGCTACCTGAAGTTCGATCCCTGTATCACAGACTTCCCTGAGAAGGGCTGCCACGTGATTGTTGGGGCTGGGAACAGCGAGCTCAACTTCCAGGTCAAGCTGCCCAATGACCAGATCAAGGAGGGGAGTTTCAAAGTGACACGGATGCGCTGTTGGCGGGTCACCTCCTCAGTGAGTTGGCACAGGCATAAACTGAAGGGCTTCCGTGTTCATCCCCCAGGCATTGGGTTAGGAAGGAGGGGGCTTCCACACTGGCCTTACCAGTGCTCCATCTCCAACCCCATTCCCAACCAGGTCCCTGTGCACAATGGGACGTCGGCGCAAGGACCCCCTGCTGGAGGCAAGCCAGAGGTCAAGCTGGAACTGGCCTTTGAGTACTTGATGAGCAAGGATCGCTTGCAATGGGTCACCATCACCAGCCCGCAGGTAGGTGAAGGGCCAGGGCACACCTGCCCCTGCCTTGTACAGACCCATCTTTGAGTCAGAATTTTTTGGAGGCCTCGTGTTGCAACAAACCCAGGGCAGCCCCAACAGAGCACTTCTGCTTGAAAGGATCACATCACACATTTCAGAGGAAACATTCAAGTTTGGACTCGCAATTTCTTTGGTGACAGTGGTGGAGTTTCCAGATCAGATTGTGGGGAGAACCTCATAGCCTCTCTCCCTTCCACCTACCAGGCCATCATGCTGAGCATCTGCCTGCAGTCCATGGTGGATGAACTGATGGTGAAGAAGTCTGGGGGGCAGCATTCGCAAGGTAAGACCCGCCATGCCCAGCCTCAAGGGATGTGGGAAGTCAGCCTTCCCAGATCCGCAGAGCCCTTTTCTTCTTCGCAGGTGTTCCGCAGGCGGGCCAATGGCGCCACACAGCAGCGCCCCAACAGCCAGCAAACAGCAAAGTCTCCTCTCTTGGTAAGCGGAGTCTGCCTCCTGCCCCCCACAAATCCCATGGGCAAATAATGGGGCTGCCCAGGTGGCCTGAGCCCCCCTAACCTGTCTCCCTGTCCTGCCAGGATTCTCCA
The DNA here is from genome assembly GCF_019175285.1 of Sceloporus undulatus. Lineage (NCBI taxonomy): Eukaryota > Metazoa > Chordata > Lepidosauria > Squamata > Phrynosomatidae > Sceloporus > Sceloporus undulatus. The sequence continues at coordinate 176,106 of NC_056522.1, read as the reverse complement.
GATGCCAGCCGGGAAGCCATGGCAAAGGTCTCGGTAAGTCTGCCACCCCCTCTGTCAAGCAGGAAGGGAGCCTTGAGAGGTGACAAGGCGTTTCACTAACCCCCCCTCTTGCCCCCCCCAGAACAAACTGGGCTCTGTCAGCCTGCGAGCCATCACCCATTCCAGCTCTTCTGCCGACATTGGGGCCAACGATTTCCATGGCAACTACGCCTTCGAGGGCATTGGTGATGAGGACCTGTGAGGGCCCTGCTCTGTCGCTTCTCCTCTGTGGAATGTACAACCTGCTCCTAGGTTGATGATCTCCATGTGCCTCAACCCCAGCTGGCTCTTAAAAGCCCCCTGCCCCAGAAAAGGCAGCCAGCTGGGGGCTTCAGCTCCATACATGCCAAATTAGGGTAGAGTGGACACTGGCGCGCTCCCCATAGACTCCTCCAGCATAACCGCTAGGCTTGTAATCTTGTTTATCTCCCTGCTGTTTACAGGTAAACATTAACAATGTTTGTGACAATAATTAAAAAGATCATGATTGGGAACAGGCGTCATGGTCCTGCCTCCCCCCCAACTTCTGCCTTCTCCTGGTTTTATAACTTGCGCCCAAGAACCTGACCGCATGCACCTGTTCTGCATCAGCGAGATGCCTGGACCCCAGAGGAAAGGCCCATCTTGATCCTCCCTTAGTCTATTTCACACATGCACCCCTCCCACTGGGAAAGCAAGACAGAGGAGCCCTCAGTACTGTCCCAAGGGCCAAGCCGGCTGGCGCGCATCCAGATCAGATTGCTCTCCCCCCCAGCCAAAATAAGGCAAGATAAGAAAACAGTTTAATGCATGAATACACCATATAAATTACACAGACTGAAGCAGCAACCACAGTTAAAGATGGCCAGGGGGAGCACCCAGCGCCCCCACGGCAGGCAGGGAAACCACGTGGTTTGCAAAGGGACCCAATCCTCGACAGCAGCACCTTCTCTTCTCCCCCCACCGCAGCTGCTTCCAAAGTCCAGTCTCACTCTCCTTCCTCCCGCCAGAGTTCAAAGGCCATAGATGTCCTGGGGTGTCTCTGCCCCGGCTAGGGCCGGCTGCGCTCCGGCCCAGGCTCAGCCACTGCCAGCCCCCCTTGACCGTGCACCTTCTGATGGCGCTTGTAGTTGTCCCAGTGGCCGGTGGTGTAAGGGCAGATGCGGCACTGGAAGGGCTTCTCACCAGTGTGTCGTAACATGTGGCGCTTAAGGTTCATGCTCTGGTTGCAGGAGTAGGAGCAGAGGCGGCACCGGAAGGGCTTGTCCCCCGAATGGATGCGGCCGTGGCGCTTCAGGTTGGCCAGGTTGCCGCAGGCATAAGGGCACAGCGGGCACTTGTAGGGCTTTTCACCGGTGTGCACCCGCTGATGGCGTTTGAGGTTGTCCAAGTGTGCCGAGGCGTAAGGGCAGAGGGCGCAGGCGAAAGGCTTCTCCCCGCTGTGCGTCTTCATGTGGCGCGCCAGATGGTTGGGATAAGTGGTGACAAAGGGGCACAGCTGGCACCCAAAGCCCTTGGGGGAGGCAGGGGAGGCCCCCAGCACTGACAAGCTGCAGCGTCTACACACGGGCTCCACCAGGCCCTCATCCGCCTCCAGCGCCAGCCCGCAGGCGCGGCAGGTGAATGGGAAGAGCAGTTCTGGCAGCACGGAGGCGGCGGCGGCTGCAACAGTGTCTTCGGGCCGCAGGAACGGAGAGCCAGGCAGCAGCGGTGGAGGCGGGTGCGGAGGAAGCAGAGGTGGCGCCACTTCTGTGAAGGAAAAACAGCAGTGAGGAGAATGGCTGGCTGAACAGGAGCTGGGAGGGGACACACTTTTGTGGAAGCCAGTCTGAGCCCTCTGGCTCCGCCGAGGCCATAAGAGGGGGTGCACCCAGCCATGGCAGCAGTGGGTCTCCTCCCGCCACGTGACACAGGAGCAGGGAAGGCGCCCCCCATGGGACGTACCTGTATCCTGCTCCGCCAGGGGCGGCCCCTGCGCCTCAGACTCTGCCATCTGCCCCTGCGCAACCCCCACAGTGCCAGGGATTGGAAGGGGTCCGGCCCGGAGGCAGTGGCAGTTGCAGGTGGCGCAGCGCAGGGGCCGCTCCTGGCCATGGACCCGCTGGTGCCTCTTGAGGTTGCCCAGGCTGCTGCAGGCGAAGGGACAGGAGGGACAGCGGTAGGGCTTCTCCCCGGTGTGGGTGCGCAAGTGCCGCGTCAGGTTAACCAGCTGGGCCGAGGCGTAGGGGCAGTGTGGGCAGCGGTAGGGCTTCTCCCCGTTGTGGGTCTTCATGTGCCGCTTCAGGTGGCTGGAGTAGTGGGAGGCGAAGGGGCACAGTTGGCAGGAGAAGACCACCCGGCCCCCGCGCAGGAGGGCCCCTTCCTCCCCCTCTCCCCCCAGCTCCGGGGGGCAGCAGAGGCCAGGGGGGCCGGGACCCTCCAGGCCACAGTGCTGGCAAGGCTGGCCGGACCCCTGGCCGCCCAGAATGGCCACTCCTGGTCCTGCTCCCGGCCCTCCTGCCTCCTGCGGCTGACAGAGCGCCGGGAAGGCTTCCTCCTCCGCTGCCGCCGCCTCTTCCTCATCTCCACTGAGTCCATAGGGCAGCCGGGGGGTCCCACGGAGGCAGCCTGCAACGGGGGGGGGGGGGAAGGAACAAGAGAGGCGGGCCCCGCCCTCTGACCTCCCTTCCCCATGGCTCCAGGGGGTCCTCCAGAGGGAGGAGCTCTGGGAGGGGGCTGTGGGGGGCCAGGGACCCCTCCTCTCCCAGGGGACCCTCACCCACCTTCCACGTCCTTCTCGAAGGCCAGGATCCGGGCAGCGCCCCCCTCGCCGCCTTCTCCTCCTCCTCCTCCCCCCCCCCTCCTCCTTCCTCCTCTTCTTCCTCTTCCTCTTCCTCCTCCGGCTCTGAGTCGGCCTTCGGGGGGAAGCAGCCCCGCGGCTCCGGGCTCTCTTCCTGCTCCGCTGCCTCCGCCGGGGCCTCTGCCACGCTCCCCGCCACGGGAGCCTCCACTGCGGACGGAACCGGCGCCGGGCCGGGCGTCAGAACCGGGGTCGCAACCGGAAGAAAGAGGGAAGGATGGAAGGAAGGACCCCTCCCGCCTTGAGCCCCCTCCCTGGCTGACCTTTGACGGGTTGCGGGTGCCTCTGCTTCCGGCGGGGCATCTTGCGCGGAAGAGGCGGCGGCAGCGGAGCGGAGGCGGAGGCCGAGGGGGCGGCGGGGGGCGGGTCCAGCCCCGGCCGCCTCCCCCTCCGCCGGACCCTCAGCGCCACTCGGACCCGCCCGCCACCCCCGGAACCGGACCCGCCGCCCCCGCCTCCGCCAGTCCCTCTGTCCCCGCGGAGCCCCAACGCCACGCGCCTCTCCTCCCTCCGCCGCCTCCTGCTCTTGCTCCGCCGCCGCCGCCGCTTTTCCCGGCGCTCCCGCCCATCCGCGGGGCGGGCGGCCAGAGCGTCAGGCAGTTCCGGTTCCTCTCGCGGCCGCGGTGCCTGACGGGAAGTGGAGTGCCTCCTCCTCCTCCTCCTCCTCCTCCGCGCGGAGCACAAAGGGGCGGGGCGGGGCCGGAAGTTCTCCTCAGGGGCGCATGCGCCTGGGGCGAGGGGCGTGGTCTCCTTTGACGCCGCCTGGTCTCCTTCGGTGTCTTAGTTCCGGCGGAGGGGCTTCGGAGGCCGGGGCCCGGGAGAGCCTTCCCTCCAGAGCCAGCCCCGAGGGGAGGCTTAGGAGGGTCCAGATCTCTCACTGCTGGCCAGTCAGTCAGACGAGGCCCAGGAAGGGCTCCGAGGGGAGCGAGGGGCGGCCTCGGCATCCTCGGCCCCGCTGCCCTCCGCCTCTTGCCCCCGCTGGGACTCACTGGGGCCTGGCAGGAGGGACCCCTGAGCCCCGGCTTCGGCAGCGCCCCTCTCCTCTGGGGCCGCCCCGCTCTCTTGGCCAGGTTTGCTCGGAGGAGGCTGGCCCCGTGGCCCAGGAGCCCCAGCCTAAGGGGCGGAAGGCAGGCTGCGCCGCGGGGCCCTTCCCTTCCCTTCCCGAGCAGAGGCTGCATCCCCTCCCTGCGTCCAGGTCCCGGCTTCTGACCCTCGAGGCCAGCAAGGCCAGGCCTCGGGAAACACTTGAATGAAGAACCAAAGCAGAGGCGGAGGATGTGCCCAGGGCTGGAAGAGGCCCCAGAAGGCCCTGCCTCCGAAGGGAGGCAGAACCTCCTTCCCTTCCCAGATTGCTCCCTCCTGGGATCCTGAAACAGGGCTGCTCTGATCTGGCCTCTGAACCAAGCGCCCCAAGTCCTTCCTCATAGAGACCTGGCCATTTTGGCCGCCCTCCTTTGGACACATGGCTCCAGCTTCTCAGGGTCCCTTTTGAACTGTGGAGCCCAGACCTGGACTCAGGGTTATGATTCCAGGTGAGGCCAGAAGAGACTAGAGTGGCCCTGTTGCTTCCCTTGATCTAGATACTGTACTTCCATTGATGCAGCTTAGAATCGCATTGGCCTTTTTAGCTGCTGCATCACACTGACTAATACAATGCTCTCTCGCTCTCTCTCTCTTCCATCATAAAATTGGATTATGATGTCAGAAAAGCCAAGCCTGGTGTGACTTGGTGAGGTCTGTGGCCTTGATGCCGCTTCTGGAAGAGGAATCTAGAACCAGTGGGTCTTTCAGGGGACCTTTGGATGGAGCTGGTGGTGCGTTCAATAAAGATTGGCGGCTCCTCATGGAACGCATGGCCTTCTGGTTGTTGTCCTGGTTGTTGCTCCGTGGCAAAGCGCTTAGACGCTGCGAAGCGTGTCCCGTAAGATCCCTTTTCTTTGGATTCAGCCACAATTTAAAAAGCCATCAACTTTCTACGTTTCAGTTTAGTATTATTTCAAACCTAAAAGAGAGAGAACCATAAAGAAAGAAAGAAAGAGAGATGGTAACAAAAGGGAGCCCAAGAAGCTCCTCTGGCCAAGCCACCCGCTTCTCTCCTGCCAAGGCTTCCAGGGCGTCCAGGGACCCAAAGGCAGATGGACTCTTCTCCCTCCTCGGGGCCCCTCTCTCGCCCCCTTTTGTGGGGGTCTCCAGCCGCCGCCCTTCCACCCTGCGAGGTCCTCCTGGCCCCGCGGAGCCCTCCCCCCCGAGAAGGAGGACCCCTCTGACCCCACAGTTCCTTCGCAAGAGAGGGGAGGGAGGGTCAAGGTCCCTCCTCCTCCCCCGCAACTGGGGCTCAGGGCCCCAACCCCTGCCCCTCATCCTTCGGCCCTTTGGGCCTGATGGGAAGCAACTCCTGGGCCTCACATGGCCCCCCAAGGCCTGTTCTGCCCCCCCCCCCGGGGCCCCGGAGGAGGTGAAGGGCGATGACCCTCCGCCTTGGGACTGAGGCAGAGAAGCCCGGCCCGCTCCGCTCCGCCTCTGGCGGAAAGAGAGACCCAGTCTGGGGGGGGGAGGGGGGAGGGAGACATCCCTCGACCCTCCCCCCCCCCCCTATTAATGTGGGCGCGGGGGGGGGAGGGGGGGAAGGGGCGGGGCTTCCGGGGGGGGGGGCGGCGGGTGAGGATGGGACTACACTTCCCAGGATGCTGCGGGGGAGCAGCTCAGGTGGGGGCCAGGAGGAGGAGGAGGAGCAGGAAGCAGCTGCGGCAGCACCCCAGTCGCCCTTCCAGCCGACGGAGGGTGGGCGGTGGGGCTCCCTGCGCGGGGCGTGATCCGGGGGGCTCCCGGGGACTCCCTCCGCCGGCCCTCGGGCTCTTCCGGTCCGGGAAGGGGGGCCGTATGGCTCGGGAGGAAGAGGAGGGCAAGGCTGGGGATCCCGCTGCTGGTCCGGCGGGGCCTCCCTCCCCTTCGCCCTCGGGCCTGGCGCCGGCCCCTTCCCTCCCGGCGGAGGAGGCTCCCGCCGCTGCTGGAGTGCCCTCTCTGCCTGGAGGCCCAGCCGCCCTCGGCCTTCCCGGCTCCGGCTCCGTCGTGGCCCGGCGGGGGCTGCCTGGGCCGCTACTTGCGGGAGGCCATCCGGGGGAGCCGCGTCCCGCTTGGCCCGGAAGACGTCCGCCGACGAGGCCTTCCTCCTCCGCCGAGCCCGCTGGTGCCCGGCCCCGGACTGCAGGGGAGCCCGCGGGAGGCCGGGGCCAGGCGGCGGCGGGGGCTCCCTCTCTCCCTGGCAGCTTCGCCGTCCTGGCCGAGGGCTTGGCGGCGTGTCCCCGGCTGGTCTGCGGGAGGCCCCGGTGCGGAGCCGCCTTCTGCTTCCTCTGCCGCCAGCCCTGGCCGAAGGAAGCCCCGCAGCCCCCGACGGAGCCCCACGGAGCCGGGAAAGAGAAGGACGGGGCTGGAAGGGGAAGGGGAAAGGCCTGCGGCGAGTGCCGTCCCTTCCTTCCCGGCAGGGAATGGCCGAGGGCTCCCTCCCCGCCCGGAGGCTGGCGCCTGTCTCCCTGGGGGCAGCAGGCCCTGGCCCTCCGGCCCCACTCGCTCGCTGACCGCCGGCTTCCCTCTTCCGCAGAGAGCATCCGCCGCTGCCCCCGCTGCCGAGCCCCGATCGCCCAGGCGGAGGACGGGGGCTGCAACCGGATGAGCTGCGCCCTCGAGCTCCACTTCCTCAGGTGAGGCCCGAAGGGGGCCTGGCCCTCTCCCGCCCCAGCAGCCGCCGAGGCCGGGGAAAGCCTCGGGGCCCTGGCTCTGCCCGGACTGGAGGCTTCCAGCCAAAGAGCAGCAGCTGCAGGAAGAGCCCGGAGGCCGAAAGGAGGGAAGGGAGGGGGTACTTCGCCCGGGAAGCGGCTTTCCAGGCTCTTCTCTCGCTCTCCTTCCTCCGCAGCCCCTCCGGCTGCACCTTCTGGGGGAGGGAGCCCTGGTCGCGGCGGCGGCGGCGGCGGCGGAGGCGCCTGGGGCAGCTGGGCCTCTCCGTCTACCTGGCCAGGAAGGTGAGCAGAGCCCTCATCCCCAGGGGCCCCGGCGGCAGGGAGGGCGCAGGCAGGAGCCCCTCCGAGCCACCGCCCCTGCTGCTCCCGGCCGGTCCTCCGGAGCCAGGAGCCAGGGGCCAAGGCTCCGGCGGCAGCGCCCTCCTGGCCCTCCTGCTCTCGCCGCTCCTCTCGGCCCTCGCCGTCGGTAAGCCCCGGGGAGGCCTCTCGGGGGAGGGCTGGGGCGAAGGGCTCCCTCGGAAGAGCCTTCTTCTCCCTCTGCCTCTCCGCAGGGCTGGGGGTCCCCCTGGCGCTGGCCTACCTCTACGGGGCGGTGCTCCTCGCTCCGCTGGAGAAAGAGCGGGACGAGGGCCAGGAGCACCAGGAAGAGGAAGAGGGGCTCCTGGCGGAGCTGGCCCCAAAGGTACCTGGGTCGGGGGGGGGGCTGGATCCCTGATCCGAGGATGCCAGGGCCGTCGCTCCCTCTTCTCCCTCCGCAGGGACCCAGCTGCTGACGGGGCTGAACCCTCCGAAGCCTCTCGGCCGCCCAGGAGAGAAGGGGGCCCCCCGGGAGCCCCGGCAGCGGAGCCCCGGTCAGAGCCCAGGGCCCCTTGGGGGGGGGGGCAGAGGGAGAGGCTGCCTGGCCTGGTGGGCTTGGCCCTCCCTCTGCGGAGGCCTTCCTGCAGCCAGCCAGCCAGGGAGAGCCTCCTCAAGGGGCCTCGCTCTCCCTCCCCAGGAAAGGCCTGCAGGAGCCCCAGGGCCTCGCCATCGCCGCCTCCAACACTAGCCGCTCCCCCGCGGAGTCCCCGGCCAAGGCCAGCCCCGAGGAGGAGGAGGAGGAGGAGGAGGAGGAGGGCGACGGGGGGGCAGCCTGGACGGAGGAGCGACGGAGGGACGGACGGAGGGCTCCCCCGAGCCCTGGCCAGCGCCCCCTTTGCCGCCCAATCCCAGCCCTTTGGCACGGCTTTTCAGGCAATAAAGCGCAGCCCGTGGACCACGCTGCCACTCTCTCTCTCTCTCTCTCTCTCTATCTATCTTTTTATGGGGGGGGGGGGGGGTGGTGGGGAGGGGAGGTGGGCCACTCAGGGTTCAGGGGTCACCCAGACCCTCCTCTGCCAAAGGCTCTGGCCAGTCTCTCTCTGGACAGTGGCTACCGCTGACCGGACCAAAGGGCCTTTTCTGGCAGAGATCTCGGTGCCCAGGAGCCCAGCCCCGGTGCCGGTCCGGTCCAGTGGGGCCCAGAGCCGGCTTCCTCCCTTTGGGGGCTAGGAAGGAGCCACTGGAGAAGGGCTCAGGCATCCCTAACCCTAGCAGCATCCACACTGGGGAAATAACCCGGTTTGGCACTGCCTTAAGGCTTTCTGGCTCAAGGCTATGGAATTCTGGGAGCTGGAAAATGTTGTGGGCCCACAACAAACTCCAACTCCCAGAATTCCATAGCCTTGAGCCAGACTCTCTATGGCAGTGTCCCATCATGGACTGGCCCTTTCCACCAGCCTCTCTTCCTGCGCTTGGCATCTCTTGGAAGGGCTTCTGTCTGCCTAAGAAGGGTTGCCTCTCCTCCGCAGGGATTTGGCAGAACCAGCTGGGGCTGAGCGCCTGGTAAATAAGACGGATGGATGCCTTGGCAGGGAAGAAAGCAACTTCGGTATTTCTCTGTCTAGGTTCTGCAACACAACGACGACCCTGCAGAGAACACCGTCCTCAAGCTGACTCTCAAGTCTGTAAGGAAGAAGGAAAGCCACCTGGTTTCTGCTTCCATGCTTAAAGAGAGCAGAGAGAGGAAGGAAGGGGACAGAGAACAAAGGGCAAGGAAGGACATTGACCCTCAGAAAAGGGGGGTATGGGAAGGGGCCTCTGCCCACCCCTCTTCTCCAAGAAAGAAAACAGTGATGCTCATACTCCAGCTGCATCCATTGCTCCATTGGGTCCTAGTCTCTGGAGCAGCAGAAAGCAAGCTTGCTCCCTCCTCAATATGACACCCCTTCAAACATTTAAACGGGGCTCTCAGATCACCCCTTAACCTTCTCTTCTCCAGGCTAAACTTCCCCAGCTCCCTGAGTCCTTCCTCATAGGGCTTCATGGTTTCCAGACCCTTCACCATCTTGGTTGCCCTCCTTTGGACACATGGCTCCAGGTTCTCAATGTCCTTTTTACGACCAAGATGCCACAGAACTGATAGGCTCCTCAAGAAGAAGGATGCTTTTTAAATTTAGCTGCTGCCATATTCAGTTTACAGCAGAACTTTGGAAGATTTGGACTATATTGGACTTTCCATTAGCAATTTAATGGATATTTCAGGCTCTATCATTACTTGTTGGTGTTGACACATATTAATATATATTGATACATAAAGCTTTTCCAGTATCTTCATTAGTACTTAGTACATATATTTTTGGATGCATAGCGTGGGACACTTTGCTGTTCTCTCCCTTTTGTTCTCAAGACGCCTCACATTTTTCTTTCTCACTGGAACTGTTTGAAATTGTGCCTTCAGTATCTCCTTTGAGAAAGCCCAATCCGTCCTGAACTCCTTTATCTTTAGTAATTTCCTGACCTCAAATACCTTTTCTAAGTTTACTGAAATCCGCTCTCCTAAAGTCTCGGATGCGTCGGACTGCTGCCTGGCTTCTCCTTTCCACTGTATTACAAACTCCAGGAGAACATGGTCCTTCCACCTAAGGATCCCACCACTTGAACCCCATAACCAAGTCATCCTTGTTGGTGAGGATCAGATCAAATAGCTGACCCCCTTGTTCTCTTCCACCTTTGGGACCATGAAATAGTCCTTCCAGCAAGTGAGGAATTTGCTAGACCTGGAGGAGTTGGCTGAGTTTGACTCCAGCAAATATCAGGGTAGTTGAAGCGCCCATCACTACTACATCTCTCCTTTTTGAGTGTGTCATCTGTTCTAGAAAGATATCAATTCCTCCGCTGACTGGGGGTCTGTGTAGACTCCCAGCATAAAACTTGTTGTTTCCCTCCCCTTTGATTCTATCCAGATGCCTCCTCATGGCTTCCATGGTTGATGCCAGGATCTCTTCACTGGTGTAATATCTCTGACATATACACTGGTACCCAGGGATACGAACGCGCCGCGATACGAAATTTCCGGTTACGAAAAAAAAATATTAATTAATTATTTCCGGGTTACGAAGGTTTACCGGGTTACGAAAAAACACTGGCGCTTTTTAAATGGACGCGGCGGAGCCGCGGCTTTTCCCCATTAGCGCCTATGGGGATCGGCTAACGAAAAACTTCGCGGTTACGAAAATGGCGCCGGAACGAATTAATTTCGTACCCGGGGGACGAGTGTAGTGCTATTCCTCCTCCTTTCCTGTTTGGCCTATTGCTCTTAATGAGGTTATACCCCCATTTCCACATTCCAATCATGAGACTCATCCCACCAGGTTTCAGTGAGGCCTATTATATCATACAGTGGTACTCGGGATACGAAATACCCAGGTAACGAAATTTTCGGGATACGAAAAAATCCCATAAGAAATAATTGTTCCGGGTTACGAATGTTTTTTCGGGTTACAAAAAACTTTTGTTGCTTTTCGGGCTATTTACACGGAATCGCGGCTTTTCCCCATTAGCGGCCTATGGCATTTCGGCTTGCGAAGGCTTTTCCGGGTAACGAAAGCGGCCGCGGAACGAATTACTTTCGTAACCCGAGGCACCACTGTATTGGCTTTGTTGTACTGGAGTTCGAGTTCACTTGCTTATTTCCCATGCTCTGTGCATTAGTGTAGAGACATCGCAACCTTGGTTCCCTTTTACTTGCTGCCTGTGCATGTTCTTTTCACTCCCACTGTTGGGTCCTTGCACGTTTGCCTTGTCTCCTCTATGTCAGTTTGACTATTTTCGCCCTCCTTCGCCTTCTTAATATGTCTCCCTTCCCCTTGGACTCAGTTTAAAGCCTCCTGATCAAGTTCTTGAGACTGTTGGCAAAGACATTTCTTCCAACGGCGTGAGATGCAACCCGTCTGTTGCAAGAAGTCCCTCCTCATGGAACCGCAGCCCATGATCGAAGTATCCAAATCCTCTCGGCGGCACCATCTGCGAAGCCAGTTGTTCACATCCGCTATTTCCTCTCCTCCGGGACCATGCCCTCAACTGGCAGAAGAGACGAGATGAAAACCGGTACACCATTCCTTCAGCTTCCACCAAGCGCCTCGTAATCCCTTTTGATGTTCGCAGGCTGTGTCCTTGCAGTATCATTGGTTCCCCGTGGACCAAAAGGAAGGGCTATTGGTCAGTAGGCTTGACCAGTCTTGTCACCTCTCTGTCACATCACGGATCTTTGCCCCTGGGAGACAACACACCTCTTGAACTTGTCAGGCCTACAAACCACTGTCTGTACCCCTGAGCAAGGAGTCCTCCCACATGCTTCCTCTGAGGCTTGGCTGCAGCATTCCCTGCACTAGTCTTCCCAGTGTCCCCTGCACTTTCCCTGAGGTCTGTTTGCTGGTGCTCTTCCTTGTATCCCTGAAGAGGGAAAGAGCTTCAAATTGATTCCAGCTGCAAGCTTCCAGAACGATCCTGGTTTCCCTGCCTGCGCATGCCATTCCTCTGGCAACCTGCTGTGTCTGGGGACTGAGCTCTCCTCAGCAAGGTCCTGTGTGTTCTCCATTTAGGACTGTCCATTCCGTTCCATCCAGCAAAAACCTTTCTCCCTAATATGTACTTATCTGGGCTTCCTATTGTTACCAATGACAGTAGTTATAATTTTGAGAACGTAGTGCTCAGTGTGTGTGTGTGTATATATGTTGTCGTTCAGGACAACATTCCTACTATTTTATATATATATAATATATAGAATATTGGACAGGTTACTACCCCGTAACGGTATTTCTTCGAGTGGTCATCTGCGAATTCAATACAAATGGGTTTTACTGCGCCTGCGCAGTGCTGTTCGGATACTTCTGGAATCACTGGGCAAAGTACACCTTTGCAAACAAGAACTTTTTGGCGGTAACCCGCCCCCCTCCATAAAGCCCCCGGTTCCCGCTCTTTTCCCCATTCCAAAATTTTTTTCCCCCAGTAGGCGATGTAAGACAGAGCCAAATTGAGCAGGACACCGAGGGGAGGAGGGCGGGATTTGTAGGAATTCGCAGATGACCACTCGAAGAAATACCGTTACAGGTGAGTAACCTGTCCTCTTCTTCGTGGGTCTCTGCGAATCATACAAATGGGTTTAGACTGACAAGTTAGGTATACGGCGGAGGGAGTGTCCTGAAACCCAAGCTATGGTAAAGCAAGGTAATTTATTACAGTAATAACTTGTGAACAAAAAACGTCAGTCCTGTTTTTTGTAAAAGTTCCCAATGCAGACAAACATAGAATGCATAAGAAAGGTAGTAGCAGTCTACAAATATAATTCACAGTTGTGACTACCCAATGGCAGTGTGCAACAGATCCACAGTTGCAATGTAATCATACTTTCAGAACCTGAGGAGGAATTGTAAGGTCATGCAAGACCCATCTCCCCAGAAACGAACACAAGTGAGCACATCATACATCAATGGGGAAGCAAATAACATAACAAGCCATCAGTGCAACCAGAAACCAAGACAGCCCTCCCAAAGGCTGCATCTCGAATTGCCTGGTTCCAGCCTATAATGTTTTATAAAAGTCAATGCTGGGACCAAACGCAGCTTTGCAAACTCCTCTAAAGGATGCCAGCCAGAAAGGCAGAGGAAGCTGCAACCGCCTGGTCGCGGCGAACGGACCCTGGTCGGTACCGGTTTTCCCGACAGTTCATAACAAAGGCGTATGGTGCTGGCCACCCATTTGGAGAGTCCTGTGGCGACACCGGCAAGCCCTCTTTGGTTCCGAATAACATGGAAGAGTCTCTCGGAACGGCCGAACCCTAGTCCTATCCAGGTAGAATGCCAAGGCTCTTCTAAACGTCCAACAAGGAGGCTTCGTTCCTCCATGGTTGACGGTTGGAAGCCAAGGCGGCAACACAATGTCCTGACCACTGTGGAACAGGACCACCTTAGGTAGGAAGGTGATATCAGTCCGGACCACCCTTGTCCTTGTTGAAAGCGGAGAATGGTCATCCCTCGCAGGCACGAGTTCTCCCGCCCGCGACCGAGGTAATGGCCACCAAGAAGACTGTCTTCCAAGTTAAAGCTTAAGTCCGTTGTGGCCAAGGCTCAAAAGGCTTGATTGGAGGCAGACAACACAATGTCCAAACTCCAAGCCGGGGCAGGGAGAGAACCTGGGGGTAGAGATTATTACACCTTTCAAAAGTTTTTTACCAAAGGGTCCCTGAAAAAAGAGGCAAACCACATATTGGAAATGGAGCAAATAGCAGACAGATAACATTGATGGATGAGAGACGAGTCCCGCATCCAGCAATGACATCAAAAGTCAAGCACCACTGGCCGGTGATGCTCCCTAACGACAAATCCTTTCAGCAAGGAAGGAAAGGAACCTCTTCCATTTGAGGCTAGGATCTCTGCGTGCAGGCCTATGCGCGCACGGACCCCTCCGCACCGAGGGTGTCAGCGCCGTCAAGCAGGAGCCCAAGCCACCATCGGCAGCGAGTCGATGTCGGGATGCCGGACCCTCCCCTCCTGGAGGGTGAGAAGGTCGGCCTCGGTTCCAGCCGGAGAAACCGCCGTTGGAGAGGCGTAGAAGCAGCGGAAACCAGGCTGTCTCGGCCACCACGGGGTGATGAAGATCGCGGACTCTCTCCCTCGACATCTGGACACCACCCTGGTCAGCAGCGAAACGGAGGAAAAACGTAGATCTTTTTTTCCTGCCAGTCGAAAGCGATGCACTCCGAGGGACCTCGTGTCGCATCCGAGAACAGAACTGGGGACAGTGGGTGTGGAGGCTGTCGCAAACAGGTCGACCTGGGGGGCTCCCCCACGTAAAAAAGGTCGGCGACTGTCTCTGGGGAAGCCCCACCGTGGCAGGTTGATGTTCTGCTGAGTTGATCTGCTAGGATGTTTTCTTCTCCTGGTAAATGGATCGCCTGGAGAAGATGCGTCTGTGGATGCACCAGTCCCAGATCCTCAACGTGATGTCCAGGAGGGTTCTGATTTGGTGCCTCCCTGTTTGTTGACATAGAACATCACTGTTGTGTTGTCGGTCCGAGCGAATCACTTGCCTGCGACAGTGGGTTCGAACGCCTTGAGCGCCTTCTCCACGCCAACATCTCGAGCGCGTTTCTGTGCAGCAACGCTCCTGCGGGACCACTTTTCCCTCACACATAGGTCCCGAAGGTGTGCACCCCAGCCGTCCATCGACGCATCGTCGTCAAGGTCATTTGTGTCGGGCTGGACGAAGGGCATACCTATGCACACGTTTTGGGAGTCAGACACCATAAGAGGAGGAAGTCACGGCCTCGGAACGGTGAGCCATTTGTTTGGTGAATCTGTCAACGGTTGAATACGGAGAGGAACCATGATGGAGCGGTCTGAGTCGCAGTCGCGCCCATGGAGTACGAAAGTGTGGAGGCCATATGCCCCAACGCCACCTGGATGACTCTGGCTTGAGCCTCCGCTCAATGGACAGTGCGCACTGCGTTGACAGAGCCTGGAAACCGGGCCTGAGGAAGTAGGGCCATCGATTTCGGAGTCGAGCACGAGAGCCGATGAACGGACCTTTTGGATGGGGTCAAGTGGGACTCTCTAGGTTGACTACCAGTCCCAAGCGCCACAGAGGCTTGAGTAAAGTGGATTCTCTTGGAGCTCCGTTCTTGAGGAGCTGTCGCAGCCAGTCGTCGAGGTAAGGAAAAACGGTGAATCCCTTTTGATGGAGATAGGCCACCACTGGAGCCATGCACTTCGTGAAGACTCGAGGCGCCGGGCCACAGCCGAATGGGAGGACATTGTAATGGAGGCGCGGAGCCTATGGCGAAGGCGAGGAACCTGCGATGGATTCTCTTATCCCGAGTGAAAATAGCATCCTCAAGTCCACCGTCGCGAACCAGAGGTCCTGCTGGACAGAGGCAAAAGGAAGCCACGTTACCATGCGAAAACGTCTATTTTAAGAAGGAGTTCAGTTCTCTTAGATCCAGTATGGGTCTGATTCCTCCACTGGCTTTGGAACCGTGAATATCTGGAGAAAAAGCTTTGGCCATAAACTGAGGCAATGGAGAGATGCCCTTTTGAGGGAGAGAGCGCACTCGTCGAGAAGGGTGCCCGAGGGGCAGTAGAAAGGAAAGCTCCGGTGGGCGGGAGCTCTTCGAACTCGAGGTGTAGCCCCTCGGACGATGTTTAAGACCCAGGAGTCGGAGAAATGGAGGCCCATGTGGTGGCAAAGGGCCTTAAGAGTCAAGAAAAAACAAGTTTAGAGGAGGCGAAGTGCGCTAGGATCTCATGCCCTTTTCTTCCCCTGGTCGGGCTCTGTCGCCGGTTCTTTCTGTACCGAGACGGTTGCGACGGCCCGAGAAAGATGATTGCTGAGAGGGGTAACCCCTGCCGCTGCGACCCTGTTGGGAACTGACGTTCCTGGTGGGAATCTCTGGAACTGACCTTTGTTATGTTGCCAGGTCGGAGACGCTTGCGGAAGGAGGAAGGGCCCGGGTGTGGACATGCCATGCTTGCGAGCGGGCCGCCTTCATAACGGAACTTCTTATTAAGACGCTCGTCGGTATCGGCGTGAAACAATCCCGAACCGTCGATGGGCATGTCTTCGATGGTAGATCTCACGCTCTGATTGAGATCGGAGCCCCGGAGCCAGGCGTGCTTCTCCAATGCGATGGAAGCCGACATCGCCCTCCCACGCATTCCGTGACGTTCCTAGCCGCGGTGATGAGCCAGCTGCCAATTGAGTGGGTCTCATCCCTGATCTGGGTCAGGGTCCTCTGACCTCATCGGGAACGTCCGGCACAATAGGGGAGATGCTTCCATAAGCGTCGGACATAAGCCTCCATACAGGCCGTGTAGCTAGAGGCCTTCGCCGCCAGAGCCGCTGCCGCATACGCCTTCTTAGCCAGAGCATCTATCTCTTGGCCTCCTTATCGACCGGTGGAAGTGGTCTGGCGCTGGGTGGAAGTCTGTTGAGCTCCTTCCACGATAGCCGAGTTCTGGCGAGGATGCGACATGGACCACGGAGCATTGGAGCCGCGACCCTGTATAGCGACTCGATCTTCCTTGGGGGCCCTAGGAGAGACGCAGGAGAGTCCCAGGAACGTTTGAGGATCGTTTGAAGGAAGGCAAAAAACGGAACAACACACGGGGGTGTTGGGACCCGGCCATGGACCCGACGCTCGACTGGGTCTTCTGCATCAGCCTCTGGATAACGAGGTCGATGTCAAGCCACCTGGACATCTTAATGGATTGTTCCGCGAAGGAACGAACATCATCCCGAAGGAGAGGCTGCCTCTGGATAGTGGAGATCTTGCGGTGACTGGCGCGGGGGGTCTTCCACATCGGAGAGGTCTTCCGTCGCGACCGAAGCGTCCGCCTCGGAATCGGAGGACTCCACCTGAGCCACGACATTGTGACTATCAGCTGGTCGCGATGCCGTTGAGCAAAGCAGCTCTAGAAGCTGGAACGGGGTCCCGCTGGCGTTGTCCAACTGAGAGCCTTCTCGGGACGGTCCCGGGGTTGATCCACGAGGAGGGCATCCTGGACATTGCGACCCTCCTAGACACCTCAGGTAGAACTGGTCTGCCTCGGAGTCAAAACACGCCATCATCATCGGCACCGGCAAGGGAGACAGAGGGGCTGGCGACGGTGACCTTGGTCCCGATCCCTCCGAGCTGGGGATGGAGAACGCGAAAGCCTGTCCTGGAAGTCTCTCCTTCGAGAGGAGAAAGGGCACAGTTGCGGCCGCGAAGGTCCCGGGGTGGACAAAAGTTGTTGGGCCTCCCTTGGTGAAGGTCTATCGGACACGACTGACAGAGTGTCCTGTCTTGGAGAATCCATCCGGATGCGAGGGCAGTCGAGGACTCTGGTTGTTTAACCGTCTCAGGCTCTTTACGGGGAGATCCTTAGAATGCTTAGACTTCTTGGAAGCCGTAGCCTCTGAGCTGAAGTCGACGACTTCCTCTTCTTGGATGACGCGAGCCCCGCGGAGCATCCGGAGGGAAGAAGGGAATAGGAGACTCCGTGAGCCTTCCACCCGGTCTGGGTGTATCCTCCTTACGGGGGGCCGCCTTCGCCTTGGAGGAGGTGTCGTTACCGGTACCCGATCCTTCTTTCGGGCCGACGGAGCTTCCTTGCGGGAGGTATGCTCCGATGCCGGCCGCGAGGTCTTGGCAGAGGCTCTCGCTTCCGAGATGATGTCGACGCGGCGGCGGCGCCACAGACCCAGATTTATGCGGGTGCTTGGTGGTTTGGTGGTGGCACTGGGCTTGTCAGGTCCACGGGCCACATTTCCCTCAGGGGTGGGACCCGGAACGATCGGATGTCGCCGGGGGAGCACTTGATGGGCCATCTCTGGCGGAGAGAGCCGCAGAAACAGGAGCCACAGGGCCGAAGACGGGCGGGATCCCTTCCCGGATCTTACCCTGGGCTATCGCTGAGTGAGCCGCGATTCTCGGTTCTCCTAGCCTGAGAAGACATCGATTTACAGAGGGAGCAGGACTTAACATCATGATCCTTGCCGAGGGCAGAAAAGGCAGGATTGTGGGGACTGCACCGGCACTTTACCCCGCAAACGTCACACTTCTTGAACGGCGGAGACATCGCTAGCGAGGTCGACAGATCCAAGACGAATTCCAAATCAGGTCAACAGTCCAAGAGTCCCAGTACACGGGGGAAGCGAAACGCCAAATCCAAAAAAACAGTCCGAGTCCAAAAACAGTGATCCAAACGAGCTAACAAGAGCGAGTTCCAAACAGCAGCAAACCGGCGGAAAAAATGAACTGGGGAAAAGAGCGGGAACCGGGGCTTATAGGAGGGGGGGGGGTTACCGCCAAAAAGTTTCTATATGTTGCAAGTGTACTTTGCCCAGTGATTCCAGAAGTATCCGAACAGCACTGCGTCAGGCGCATTAAAAAAAAGAGAAGTAAAAACCCATTTGTATGATTCGCAGAGACCACGAAGAAGAAAATCTAGATATATATATATATATAATCGTGTATATATATCTATCAATATGTGCTGTGTGTACATGTGTCTATATATTATATATATATATATATATATATATATAAAAATATATAATAGTAGGAATGTTGTCCTGAACGACTGACAAAGCTATGAAACAAAACTGAGGAGAATCCTGCCTGTCAAGGTTGGCACAAGGGATAAACCCTGTTGAAATCAATTGGTTCAGCTTTCTTATCTATTGAGGTCATTTTGAATCTCCTGTCCTTTGGGGTATTAGCTGCTCCCCCCAAGTTGGTGTCATCTGCAAATTTGATAAGCATGCCTCCATTATTTTGTCTTAGGTAACTGATAAAGATGCTGCATAGCACTGGGCCCAGGAGAGAACCCGGGCAGGTTTTGGTAGCTGAGGGGAAGACCAACAGGCCGAGACCCGGCAAGCTTCCTCTCTCGCCCCCCAAGGAAAGAAAACCCATAGTCACTGTTCCGTTTTTCAGCTTTTAGTTTGAAAAAATCTCAGTTGAAAGTGAACAATACAGAGTGAGGCTTGGTAGCCAAATGTGGGGGGAGAAGGGGGCAGCCAGCCCCCCAAATAAAAATGAGAAGGCCTTAAATAGAGGTGCAGACAAGAGCCGCCCCCATGGAAAACTTCTTCCCACCAACAGAAACATCATGGGCACAGAAATGGCAACAACCACATGGAGACAGTGGGGGGGGAGGGGATTGGGGCCCTGGGGTCTGGCCCGTCCCACCATTCTCACTTTGGAATGGCTTCAGAGAGTGGCGGGGTGCTGCCCTGGTCCCCTCCTCCTCTCCATGTGACGCAAACAGACAGACAGACAGACGTGGGGCGCTCCCTAAGGCTAAAAAAAGGCCGGGACCAGGCGTCCTCCAGAGTTCGTCAGCATCGTCATCGCCACCCTTGCTTAGAAAACAGGAGTCCAGAGAAAGAGCGGGCCACCCTTCCCCGGCCCGCCCAGGGCAGCCGCTAGTCCTGCCGAGCTTTCTTGCTGCAGCTCTCTTCCGTGGGCGAGGGGGCCGGGGAGGCTGTTGCTGGCGCAGCGCTGCTCTCCTCCTCATCCAGTTTCCGCTTGCCGCCTTCTGCGCCTGTTGGGCCCAGGCTGGGACGGGGCTTGAAGGAGATGAGGATGCAGGTCATGTTGTCGCAGCCTGTCCCATCGCCAGAGGTGTCAGGAGCCAGGCAGCGGTCCAGGAGCTGGGGAGGGCAGACAGAGGAAGGGGCTCAGCAAAGGCGACTGTTGCCCCCTCCTGGATCCCCCCAGAGCAGGAGAAATGGGGTGGGGGAGGGCTGAAAGCAACAGGAGCAGCAGCACTTAGCAGTGCTCTCCCACCAGCAGAAAAAAGGGGGGGGATGTCTCAAGAGGCCTGGAAGGGAAGCAGGATGATGCCCAGCCGATTGTATAAGGGAAAGCTTGGCTGAAGGGAGCTTTAGCTGGCCTTTACTCATGTGCACACTCCCCCCAGCCCCAAGCACTTAGGACAGAGGAATGTGGAGGAAGAGGGGCAGCTGACCCTCAAAGGCTCTGGGCCCTCCTGGCCCCAACTCACCTCTTCCACAATGGATGAAAGCAGCCGAAGTTCTCCATCCTCTCCCTTCTGAGCGATCTTGGACTGGATGAAATCCACCACCTCCTGGCTGCTCATGACGTTCCTTGATTTGTGGGGGGTGGGAGAAGGGGGGGTCACCAAAAGCAGAAAGCACTATCTATGCTGCCAGTGCCATTCCCACACAGCAGCCCCCCAAACTCCAGGTCCTGACATGGCCCCAGGGAGCTATGGGGCAGGGCTAGGAAGTGGCTGATGCTGGCCAGGGGAGGTAGCTCTTCCTACGGCCCCCTTCCCAACCGCCCCCCCCCCCCAGTCTTCTCTTGGCTTACCAGATGCCATCGCAGGCAATGACCATGAAATCGTGATCATCATTGATGGTCAGCACCTTGATATCTGGCAACGCTGAGATCATCTGTTCCTCTGGGGGAAGGTTCTTGTTGCGCTTGTAGAAGTGATCTCCTGGGTGCAGAGGAGAAAGAGTCCATCAGATGTGTCCACATGTGCCCATGACTGAGAAAGGCTGACCCCATTAAAGGAAGGGCTTTACAGGGAGGGGCATCTGTGCTGGCCAGAGAGACTGAGGCGAGGAGGAGGAGTCCCTGGCTAAGGCGTCTCCAAGACCAATTTGGGCTGCTGGCAGCCACCGTCACCTCAGCCCCTGCCTTGGCTCCCAAACCAAGGGACAGAAATCCATCCCCAGAACGGCTGGGCAGGGCATCTTGCTCTGGAACTGGACCTTGTCCCAAGCCTTTCCAAGAGCTCTTTTGGTGCTGGACGCTGACTCACCTTCCTGCTGTAAGGTCAGCTTTATTGGTGGTCAGCGGGTGAAGCAGCCAAATAGCGCCCCCCCAGCCCTTTTGCTGATGGGATCCAACATCCCTCATGGCTAATGGGAGACCTTGACCCCCAAACAAAGCCTATCCTGACTATCTTTGGGCCAACAAGCCACCCATTTCCTGAACCCAGGATCTACAAACAGCCCTTGGCCTGAGCTGTATTCCTCCAAGGAGAAGCGAAGGTTGGCTCTCCAAGGTTGATAGAGTGCAGAAGCAAACAAAGAAAGTTAGAGAAAGTCCCAAAGTGGACTCATCTTCCCCTCGTAGCTGCGAGAATTGTCTAAGCGGATGAGCAGCAGAGGAAGAGTCACTTCTTCTGCCAGTTTCCAGCCTTGATCTCTTTTTCCCAGCCTCAAAGCATCAAAGAAGATGCAAAAAGTATCCAACTACGTAAATTCTTTCACGCCTCTGGAGAGCGGTTGAAGTTTGGCCATGATGCCAAGCAGATACTGAAGGCACAGTTTCAAACAGTTCCAGTGAGAAAGAAAAACGGGAGACGTCTCAAGAAACCAGGATGGAGGACTAAGGAACTTTCAACCGAGAAGAGTTTGAAATGGAAGATGTATAAGAAATGGAAAAAGGGGGAAATCACAAAAAGGAATTCAAAGAAATAGCAGGCATTTGTAGGGTAAAGTCAGAAAAGCTCAAGCGCAGAATGAACTCAGTCTTTCCAGAGAGGTTAAGAACAATAAAAAGGGCTCTTTTGGACATGTCCGCAGCAAAAGGAAGAAGAAGGAAACGGTAGGTTCACTGCGTGGAGAAGATGGCAAAATGCTCAAAGAAGACAGAGAAAAGGCAGAATTACTCAAGACCTTCTTTGCCTCCGTCTTCTCAGAAAAGGAAAAGGGGCTCATCCTGAGGATCATGGAGCAGAGGACAGAATAGGGGCATTTCAGCACAGAATAAGTAAAGAGATAGTAGAGGAATACCTTATTAATCTAAATGAATTTAAGTCTCTGGGACCAGATGAACTCCATCCAAGGGTATTAAAAGAACTGGCAAATGTCATATCGGAGCCATTGGCAATAATAGTCTTTGAGGACTCCTGGAGAAGAGGAGAAATCCCAGCCGACTGGAGGAGGGCAAACATTGTCCCCAAAAAGGGGAAAAGAGGGTCCCAACAATTATCCTCCAGTTAGTCTGACATCAATCCCAGGAAAGATTCTGGAGCAGATCATTAAACAGAGAGTCTCTGAACATCTAGAAAGCAATGCCATCATCACAAAAAGTCAACATGAGTTTCAGAGAAAGAAGTCATGCCAGACAAATCTGATCTCCTTCTTTGATAAAATGACCATCTTGGTAGATGAAGGGAATGCTGTGGATGTAGTAGATCTTGATTTCAGTAAGGCCTTTGACAAAGTTCCCCATGATATTCTTGCAAAGAAGCTTGTAAAATGTGGGCTAGACAAAGGAACTGTTACATGGCTCCTTTTCATCCTGGAGAGAAGTGACCAGTGGGGTGTCCAGTGGGGCTCTGTCCTGGGCCCAGTTTGCTATTCAACATCTTTATCAATGACCTGGATGACAGAATTGGGAGCATACTTATCATATCTGCAGATGACACCAAATTAGGAGGAATAGCTAATACTCCAGAGGAGAGGATCAAGATCCAAAATGACCTGAATAGACTAGAAAGCTGGGCCAAAGCTAACAAAATGAAATTCAACACGGAGAAATGTAAGGTACTGCACTTAGGGCGGAAAAATGAAATGCACAAATATAGGATGGATGTCACCTGGCTGAATGAGAGACTTCCACGTGAGAAAGGGGTCTGGGAGTCCAAATAGACCACAGATTGAACATGAGTCAACAGTGCGATGCGGCAGCTAAAAAGGCCAGTGCGATTTTAGGCTTCACCAATAAAAGTATAGTGTCTAGATCAAGGGAAGTCATAGTGCCACTCTATTCTGCTTTGGTCAGGCCCCACCTGGAATAATCCTGTGTCCAGTTCTGGGCCACACAATTCAAAAGGGATGTTGAGAAACTGGAGCCATGTGTCCAAAGGAGGGCAACCTAAAATGGTGAAGGGTGTGGAAGCCATGAAGCCCTATGAGGAAGGACTCAGGGAACTGCTGGGGATGTTTAACCTGGAGAAGAGAAGGTTAAGAGGTGATATGAGAGCCCTGTTTAAATATTTGAAGGGAGGCCATATTGAGGAGGGAACAAGCTTGTTTTCTGCTGCTCCAGAGAATAGGACCTGGAACAATGGATGCAAGCTACAGGAAAAGAGAGTCCACCTCAACATTAGGAGGAACTTCCTGAGAGTAAGGGCTGTTCGACAGTGGAACAAACTCCCTCAGAGGGTGATAGAGTCTCCTTCCTTGGAGGTCTTTAAACAGAGGCTAGATAGTCATCTGTCAGGGATGCTTTGATTTGGATTTCCTGCATGGCAGAATGGGGTTGGACTGGATGGCCCTTGGGGTCTCTTCCAACTCTACGATTCTATGATTCTATGACTCCTAAACCCATTTACATGCTGACAGAGACCCAGCTCTCCACAGAGAGGATCACAGCATTACAAGAAATCAAGGAGCTATGGTTAAATGGACCCTCCTGCTGCCAGGGAAGTCTACCCAGCGTCCCAGGTGCTGGGTCAAGCTGCCGAGATGGGCGCTGTCCTTTGGCCCCAGGTCTTTGCTGTCCATAGCCAAGGGGGCCAGTGGCAGCACCTCCAGTGCTCCTGAGAGTGGGATCCTGCTCACTTAGCTCCCAACCATTCTTGCTGTTCCCTCAAAGTAGCTCACTAACCTTGCAAGTCCCCAGGCCAGGCGAAGGGTGGGGTGACGCAGAGGTGGCGGTGGGGAGATGACTGGAGGGGCACTGCTGAGAGAGCCAAGGAAGGGGGCAGGAAGAGGAGAGACGAGATCTGCTCACCAATGGCCCGGGAGAGGTTGAGGCCCCCGTTCACCCGGCCATCCATGGTCACCTTCCCGCCAGCGTTTTTGATCCTGGCTAGCTCCACCTCATCCTCCGGCTTGTGGTCGTAGGACATGTCCACGGCTTTGCCACTCTCTGACACCACGCAGCGAGAGTCCCCAGCATTGGCCACAATCAGCTGCTTGCCTCGGATCAGGGCCACCACGGCTGTTGTGCCACTGTCCGAACCAGGCTGGAGAGGAGGAGGAGGCCATGAGAGCTGCTCCACGTAGTCGCACAGGAGCCTGCAAAAGACCCTCCTGCCCCCCGGCTGATAGACAAGGGAGGGCTGCCAACTGGGGGGAGGGAGAAGGGGGGACCCCATTCCTCTGTCAGCTCCCCCCACCTGCTCCAGGCACCAACCTTCTCCTTTCCATCCATGCCGGGAAGCATCATGTCTTCGTCTTCCTCTTCATCCTCTTCTGCTTCTTCTGTGTCATCCTCTTCCTCGTCTTCATCCTCCTCCTCTTCCTCCTCGTTTTCTGCTTCCTCACTGCTGTAGCCGTCCTCATCCTCACTGCACTCCTAGTCAAAAGGGGGGCCAATACACCGGAGATGCCTGAGCATGGGGCATCATCCGCCACCTCACACACCATTAGCCAGGTGTGTGGCCTTGTCTAGTGGTGACAGGGGCAGCCAAAGCCCAGTCCAGCCCAGCCCAGCCCCACCTTGATGACTACTCCTCTGCCCCATTTAAGAAGGGTACCTCGCTTTCATCTTCCTCTTCCTCCTCCTCCTCCTCTTCCTTTTCTTCCACATCCTCTGACTCATCCTCGCTATCCTCAAAGAACCTGGACTTGGCGGCTCGCTGAGCCTTACTGGCCGAAGAGCAGGATGGCTCAGCTTCTGCCCTGGCAGGAGACCCTCCATCAGTTGTCACCTTCTGTGCCGGGGCACCAGCATCTCCTCCTCCAGCCGCGTCCGGTCCAGGGGGGATGCCGCTGGTGGTGGACGCAGGGCTCCGCTTGCCACTGTTTGTCTCTTTCTCCTCCTCCTGCTCTCCACCACGCCTCACAATCTCCTCAGCTTCCGCCTCACCGTTCAGGCTTGGCCCTCGGCTGGCGTCCTCCGGTGTGGCCAGCTTGCCCTTGACGCAGTTCTGGCCATAACGAGTCAGCAGCTCCTCAATGGTCATTGTGGCTTCCTCATGCAGCAAGGCAGCCTCTTCTTTGTCCACTGAATGGCGGGAGGCGGAGAAGGGATTGCGGTCAGCATCATAGCCCTGCCCCAGCCTTTCTTTCTGGCTCAGCAGGATGACATCTAGCAAAGCCTCCCCTCACCCACGGCACCCACGCCTCCACAGCCAGAGGCATTAGCATGGCTGACCCTCAGCAGTGAAATTTAGGACAGATTGAGCCAACTGTTGGCCTTGGCCTGATCTTCCACGCAAGGCTCCAGCGAGGAGAAAGAGCACAGTAGGGAAACCCTTCATGTTGCTTTAGGCCCACTGAAGGGAAAAGAGGGCTGCAAGTGCCACTTATAAGAAAGAAAACGTCCATGGGGTCTTGCAAGCCCTACACTTTGACCCTCAGCCCACAAAGCAAGTCAAGGGGCCATTGCTCCCCATGCCAGGCTGGCCCTGTCTCCTCCAGGGTGGGGACCCTATAACCCCCCCCCCCATGGCACTGTGTCCCTCCAACAGCCCACTGCTGGCCATGATGGATGCATCTTGGGGGGACGGGAACCCGTCAACATCCACAGGCTCCTCCCAGACACAGCATCACAAGACAGCCAGACAGAGACAGGCCAGACTGGCCTCCTGTTGCTTCCTTCTGATCTTGTGGCAAAACACTGACACCAGCCCTGGGCAAAGTGCACCCCTCCCAGCGTGACTGGAATAATCCCCACCATCCCCAGTTAATAAGGAAGGCTGGGAGCCGGAGCTCTGAGGCTGCCCTCCGCCTGAGCGCCCCGGCCGCTGCCTGACTGACCGTCGTCTTCGTCGGCCACCTTCTCCTCTTTCTCCTCGCCGTCCTCCCGGGAGCGCTTGGCCATCAGCGCCAGCTCCCTGATCACCTCCTCGGTGGTCAGCTTGGCGTCGATGGCCAGGAAGGCGTCCTCCAGGGCCTGCGGGGGCAGAGAGGGTCTCCTCAGCCCTGAGCCCCACAAGCCTCCCCTCTTGCGGGAGCGTGTCGGGCGCAAAGGAAGGAGCCGGAGTCCAGTTCCAGCCGGGAGGGGGCCTTGCTGGGGGCAGCGTGCTTCTGCCATGGCCCTGGGAGGGGTCTCACCTTCTGGAGCTTCCCCTCCTTGTAGGCCCTCTGCTCCTTGATGATCTCCGGGAGGTACTTGGCGCAGTACAGGGCCACCTCTTCCCCTGCAAAGAGAAGGCGGAGGAGGGAGGCTGGGAAGGCGGAGGAGGAGGAGGAGGAGGAGCCCCGGGGGCGGGGAGAAGGGGAGGGGGCGCCTGCCTACCTCCGTGTCCGTCGTAGACCGAGAACATGGCCGTCTCGCCGTCCAGCTCCGGGATGCAGTTGTGGGCGTCCTGCGGGGAGAGAGAGCGGGGCTCGGTCAGCGGAGGAGGAGGAGGAGGAAGGGGACCCCTTTGCCCCGAGGGAGGGAGGCAGGGAGGGCATGCCCTGCTCCTCCCGGCAGCCCACCTCCATGGAGACCCGCCATCCCTGCATGGCGCTGTAGCCGAAGTGCAGCGGGCGAGGCCCGTTCCCGGCGCCGTCCCCGGAGCTCTTGCCCGTGCTGGGCTGGGACAGGTACGCGCCCATGGCCGCCGCCGCCGCCGCCGCCGAGAGCCAGGCACCGGGGGAGGCGGGACGACGACTCCCTCGAGGCACCGCGCCAGAGAGAGAGCGAGAGCGAGAGCGAGAGAGCGGCCGGACGAGGCTGAGCGGCAGAGAGAGACCGGGGCGGAACCGGAAGCAGGCACCATAGAGTCCCCGCGGGGAGGAACCGGAAGCAGCGCCTCAGGGCCGCCAGGAGGAGTCACAGCGCGGGCCATAGAGGCGGCGGAGGGAGAGGCCGCTTCCGGCTCCCGGGCCCTGGTTGCCCGGCAACGGCGCCTGCCTCCCTTTGCTCAGCGCTGCCTGCGGCCCTCCCTCCCTCCCTCCCTCCCTCGCCGCAGAGGCCCAGAAGGACACACCGCACCGCAGGCCTGGCCCCTTGGAGGCAGAGAGGAGGCCCCGTCTCACACAGACTCAGCCAAGCGGCCTTCAGGCTCCGAAAGGCGGCTGTGGAGGCAGAGGGAGAGGCGAAAGGCTGGCTTGGCAACTGCGTATCTGCCAGCCTCCGTCTCCCTCCGGAGCTGCTGCTAAGGCTCAGGGCTTGAGCCAGAGGGTACCGCTGCTGTGTGCAACGAACCACAGGAGATGGATGGATGGATGGCTGGCTGGCTGGATGGGTGGAAGGAGCCCGTCGCCAGGGATGTAGCCAAGGGGGGGGGGGGGTCTGGGGGCCCGGCCCCCCCCCCCCTCCCCTTAGAAAAACGAATGGTGTGTGCTGCTGCGCCGCCGCACTCAAGCCCCATTATAATGGTGGCACTTAGTCTGGACCCCCCCCCCCTTCCTAAAATCCTAGCTACGTCCCTGCCGTCGCCCTCCCTCTGCTGCGGCCGTCTGTGGGTCTCTCAGGGGCCTCTTCTCCATGGCTTCCTCTTCAGACTTTTCTGCAAGAGCATGTGAGCTTCCAGGGCTGAGCCACTTTGGAGACGGAGAGATAGATGGGTGCTCTTTGGCCCAGCATAGCTATCCATCCGATAAGGCATTCCAAAGGCAGTTCCAAAGGCCTTAGTCTTATGTCAGGTCCAGCAGGATTCTTTGCTTCACAAACTCAGACTCAGGAGCAGAAAACCTGGAAGCCTTTATGAAGAAAGGGCATGGCCTGAACTGCCCAGCAAAGCACAGGGGAACCAGGCCCTTCGACACAGCAGAGAGTGGCGAGAATGCCGAGCGCAGGCCATTCTCCTTGGCACATTGCTGCGCATCCCCTCCCGCAGACAGACTCTCTCAAAGGGCCTCCTTCCCGGCTGAGCTGGGCGCCTGGGAGGAGAGTTTCAAGCAGACGGTCACTGCTAAGTGTTCCATTATTGCTAGGACAAAAGCATAGGCAGCTCTTGGCACCTTAAGCGCAGTTCCTCATAGGAGACACACAGTCGTTTCAAGTTGCCCCCTCCTCTCAACGCCTCCCAGTTTGCCAACCTCTTTTTGGACTCCAGTGAGACCTGACCAGAGCGGAATGGAAGGGGGACTATTACACTCATCCCTCCATATTTGTTGCTTTGATATTTGTGGGTTTGATTATTCACAGATATTATGAATATGTTCTCTCTAGGAATATCTAGGTCCTCCAGCACAACTCTGTGGTCACCTTTAACCAAAAGCCATACTGTGGATATAGGGTTATATCTGCCCCATCTCGGATTTGCCCCTTTTCACTCACTGCCCCTCACTCCTGGAACCTAAGAGCCATCACTTCTTTAACCAGCTTCAAAACGGAGTTGAAGACCATCCTGTTCAGAGAAGCCTTCCCAGGCATTGCATAATTGTCGCTTGCCTCCCTGGATGAAGATGAACCATCCATTAAGAAGCCAAGCCCTCCCTTCAGTCCATCTGCCTTGGTCCAGGCCTCGGAGGTAGAGAGGAACTGCTGGACCTCTGACCCTTTCCCTCCACCCCTCCCTTCTTCTCCTTCTCTGTCATGTCTTTTTAGATTGTAAGCCCGAGGGCAGGGAACCGTCTAACTAAAAAAATGGCATGTACAGCGCTGTGTAAATTTACAGCGCTTCATAAATAAAGGTTAATAATAATAATAATAACAATAATAATATAGTATCTCTTGATTTCAGTAAGGCCTTTGACAAGGCTCCCCATGACATTCTCGCAAAGAAGCTTATAAAATGCGGGCCAGACAAGGTAACTATTACATGGATTTGTAACTGGTTGACCGGCCAAAGCCAAAGGGTGCTCAACAATGGCTCCTTTTCATCCTGGAGGGAAGTGACCAGTGGGGTGTCCAGTGGGGCTCTGTCCTGGGCCCAGGGCTATTCAACATCTTTATCAATGACCTGGATGACAGAATTGGAAGCATACTTATCAAATTTGCAGATGACACCAAATTAGGGGGAATAGCTAATACTCCAGAGGACAGGATCAAGAGTCCACTGACTGCTCGACTAGAAAGCTGGGCCAAAGCTAACAAAATGAAATTCAACACGGAGAAATGTAAGGCACTGCACTTAGGGCAGAAAAATGAAATGCACAGATAGAGGATTATGGGGGACACCTGGCTAAACAAGAGACTTATTTGTGTGAAAGGGATCTTGGAGTCCAAGTAGACCAGAAGTTGAACATGAGTCAACAGTGCCATGCGGCAGCAAACAAGGCCAGTGCGATTTTAGGCTTCATCAATAAAAGTATAGTGTCTAGATCAAGAGAAGTAATAGTGCCACTCTATTCTGCTTTGGTCAGGCTCCACCTGGAATAATATTGTGTCCAGTTCTGGGCCCCACAATTCAAAAAGGATGTTGAGAAACTGGAGCCTTGTGTCCAAAGGAGGATGACTAAAATGGTGAAGGGTCTGGAAACCATGAAGCCCTATGAGGAGAGACTAATACCTGTAATAATAATTAATTAATTAATTAATTTATAGCCCGCCCAATCGCAAGGATTCCAGGCAGGTAACAGCAATAACAATATAGAGAATACAATAAAATAAAATACAAAAAATAAATACAATACAATAAAAGAGAGCGGCGTGAGCTGCAGAAATTCACGGCTAGACCTGATGGAACGGGGCCTGTCCCCTTCACTCCCTGCCAGGTCTGATGAGGGCCGTTGGGGCCGAGGGAGGGCTCTTCTTCCGGAGGCAAATTTTAATTTAATTCTGCTCATTAATTTAAGAGAAGAATTGGTGGACAGAGTGACATAAGTCACAGTAAATGGGGAGAGGAACTAGGTAGGGAAGGCCTGCCGGAAGAGATCCGTCTTAAGAGCCTTCTTAAAGGCTATAAGAGTAGAAATGCCATGGATCCCCTTTGGCAGGTCATTCCATGTCTTCGGAGCTGCGATGGAAAAGGTGCTCTGGGTGACTGAAGTGAGCCAAGATTTCATTGGCTGAAGTAGATTCTTCCCCTTCGAGGACCTTAGTGTGTGGGATGGACAGTATGGAAGTAGGCCATCTCTTAAGCATTCTGGACCCAAGCCATGTAGGGCTTTGAAGGTAATCATCAACACCTTGGACCTTGCCCGGAAACTCATTGGCGGCCAGTGAAGGGTCAAAACCATGTTATGTGTTCAGTACAACGAGAACCTGTAATTAACCTGGCTGCCATATTTTTTACAAGCTGAAGTTTGAAACTTGGCACAAGGTAGACCCATTGTAGAAACGTCATTTTACAAAAGTCCAATCGAGAGGTGACCAGGGCATTACTAAACTGTTTTTCCAGGTCACTATATCCAGGAAAGGGGCGCAGCTGCGTATCAGCCGAAGCTGATAGCAGGTGCTCCTGACTGTCGCAGGTGAAGAGCTGAGTCAAGGAGCACCCCTTAAGCTGCAGAACAGAGTCTTTCAGGGAAAGCGGTACCCCATACCATAAACTGGCTGACATAATTCCATTAACTGTGCTTGGTTTCCTATAACAAGTACCTCCGTCTTAACCTGATTCAGCGTTAGTCGGTTTTCCCTCATCCAAGTCCATTATCGCCCCAAGACAGGCATTCAAGGATAGATGCCATCCTTAGTAACTGCATAGTCTGAGACATAGATAAGTATATTTTGGTTCATCAGGTTACTGATAACATCCTGCACAATGTCTCCGGTAGATTTCCCCAGCGGCTTTTCATAAATGTTTTAAACATATAGGAAGACAATATTGCCCCTGGGGTGATGCCAAAATTTTACCTCTCCTTTAGAAAGCAACTGTTCCTATTGCCACCATCTGGAATTTGCCTAGAGGTTAGACTGGAACCACTGTAGAACATTGCAATCCGATACCTAACTCTCTCAGGCGCTCCAGTAAGATAAAAACCATGGTCGTAAGGTATCGAAGGCCGCTGAGAGGTCTAAAAGCACCAGCAAGGGTCACACTTCCTCTAGCCGTATGCAGAAGGAGATAAATTGACTAAGGCGACCAAGGCTGTTCAAAATCGTATATCCGCCCTGAAATCCGTTTTGAATGGGTCTAGATAATCAGCTTGATCCAAGACCGTCCTCTCGATCAACTTGTCTCAAGAATGGCAACAACGAGACTGGCCTATAGTTAATTTTCTATAATCAATAGAGTGTTTTTTAAGAGTGGTTGACATTTTTTAATAGTCGTCTTAAGACAATGATATTAAGACAGAAGGATACAATCCTTTAAAGGAGCATGGTTATATTCTTCAATGCATAAATTGACTATATAACCCCCTGACACCAAGCAGGATGGGCAAGGGCGAGATTGAGGCAAGTCGTTTTTTCAGATACATTAAGAGCTGTCCAAACGTTCCTCATTACTTACCGACTCAAATTGAATCCAGTCTAACAGTAATGGCGAGGCGTTTGGAATGCCTCTCTCATTGCTTCTAATTTAAAGTTGGCATCCAAATCAAGCTCTTCTTTCATCCGAGAGATTTAATCTGTGAAATCATCATTAAAATCATTACAGTAACTATGTGTTGAACTCTAATAGAGGGTTCTGGGTGGGAGGCAGTTGTGTTTAAACGCTCTTAACACCCTGAAACATCTCAGTAATTGAGACGAGATTTAACAGACGCGATAGATTTAGCGTAGTAAAGATTCTTGGCTGCATCTATAGCCATTTGATAGGACCTAAGAAAAGTCCTATAAGTATCTTATTCAATAACTGAGTTGAGATTTCAGAAACGCTTTTCTTTCTATCGTTTTGTTCCAACCCGCTTCATTTGTTTAAGCTCTTCATGTTAAAAGGTTACGTTTTTAGCATTATTAACTTAGTGAGTGGGGATTTTAGCCAGAGAAAAGGATTAAGAGATGATAGATGATATAGCACTATTTAAAAAATACTTGAAGGGTTGTCATATTGAGAGAGGAGCAAGCTTTTTTATGTGCTCCAAGAAATAGGACCCAATGGAGCAATGATGCAAGCTCCAGGAAAAGAAGATTCCAATCAACTTATAGGAACTTCCTGATAGTAAGTGCTGTTCAACAGTGGAACACATTTTTTTTTTTTTTTTGTTCTCGTAGATTGATTGGATGTGGAGTCTCCTTTTTTGAGGCTTTTAAAAAGGCTGGATTGACATCTGTCCAATGGGGTGTTTTTGATTGAAGATTTCCTGTACTGTTATGCAGAAGCAAAGGTTGGACTGGTAGGACCCTTTTTGGGGTCTCTTCCAACTTCTTACCTAAATCTAATGAAGGAACTAGAGATTTCCTAGAGAGAATCTTTGCTGGGCATTTTTGTACTCCTCCGGCGAACATAGATTCATAGAGAGGATACCTTATAGGCCTTTGTAGCTCCTCCAGCGCTAGTTCTAATGGTCATTGTTCTGTCGGACGTTGACCACATGAGTTGCCCTGAAAAAAGGACCTAGAGATTCCTAGAGAGGACACTTTAACTAGGCCTTTGTAGCTCCTCCAGCGCAAGTTTTCTATGGTAGTTGTCTTGTCGGACGTTTGACACAAGAAGTTTGACCTGGTAGACCTAAGAGATTCTAGAGAGGAACATTTACTAGGCCTTTGTATGCTCCTCCATCGCAGTTCTAATGGTCAGTTGTCTTTCGGACGTTTTGGCCACAAGAGTTGCACTGGAGGAACCTAGAGATTCTCTAGAGAGAACTTTATAGGAATTTGTAGTCCTCCAGCCAGTTTCTATGTTCAGTGTCCTGTCGGACGTTGCCAACAGAAGTTTCCCTGGAAGACCTAGAGATTCTAAGAGGAACTTTACTAGGCCTTTGTAGCTCCTACCATCGCAGTTTCTATGGTCATTGTCTGTTCGGACTTGTCCACAGAGTTGCCCTGGAGGACCTAGAGATTCATAGAGAGGACAACTTACTAGGCCTTGTTGTAGCTCCTCCTTAGGCAGTTCTTTTATGGTCAGTTTGTCTGTCAGATGTTGACCACAGAGTTGCCCGGGAGGACATAGAGATTCCTATGAGAGAACTTTATAGGCCTTTGTAGCTCCTCAGCGCATTTCTATGCCATGTCTGTCGAACGTTGGCCACAGAGTTTTGCCCTGGAGGACTAGAGATCCTAGATAGTACTACTTTACTAGGACTTTGTAAGCTCCTCCAAGCGCAGTTTCTATAGGACAGTGTCTGTCGGACGTGGCCACAGAGTTGCCCTGAAGACCTATAGTATTCCTAGAGAGACACTTTAAACTAGGCCTTTGTAGCTCCTCCACGAAGTTTTATGGTCAGTGTCTGTCGATGTTGACCAACAGAGTTTGCACTGGAGGACCTAGAGATTCCTAGAGAGGACACTTTACTAGGCCTTTTGTACTCATCCAGCGCAGTTTTATGCCAGTGTCTGTCGGAACTTGTCCACAGAGTTTGCCCTGGAGACCAGAGATTCCTATAGAGAGAACACTTTATAGGCCTTTTTAGCTCCTCACGCAGTTCTTATGGTCAGTTGTCTGTCGGATTTTGACCACAAGAGTTGCACTGGAGGACCTAGAGATTTCCATAGAGATTACACTTTACTAAGCCTTTTGTAAGCTTTTTTCCTCCAATGTCAGTTCTATGGTATTGTCTTGTCGGAAGTTGGCACAAAGAGTTTGCCCTGAGGACCTAGAGATTTCCTAGAGAAGGCACTTTAAGGCTTTTAGTCCTCTCCATCGCAGTTTCTATGGTCAGTTGTTGTCGGACTTGGCCACAGAGTTGCCTGGAGGACCTAGAAGATTCTAGAGAGGACACTTTACTAGGCCTTTGTAGCTCTCTCCATCGCAGTTTTCTATGGTCATTGCCTGTCGGACGTTGACCACAGATTTGCCCTGGAGGACCTAGGGTATTCCTAGAGAGGTTTTTTTTTTTTTCTCAGTTTTTTCCACATTCACGTGGGGGGTCTTGTGCCCCTGACCCTAGCGAAATATGGGGGGACAAGCGTTTCTTCTCGTGGTCTCTGCGAATAATACAAATGGGTTTTCACTGCGCCTGCGCAGTGCTGCATCGGAACCCAACTGGAATCACTGGGCAGAGTTAACTCTGCAACAATATAGAAAACTATTTTTTGGCGGTAACTCGCCCACCGTTATAAGGCCCCTGCCTTCCCGTCTTTCCCCAGTTCCTTTTTTCCTCCACGCTAGCTGCTTCAGAGGAACTTTCGCTTGCTTGCTTGCTTGGAATCACTTTCGCTTTTTGACCTCGGACTGTACTTTGACCATCTTTGTTCTCCCGCCCCTGGTAACTTCGGACTTTTGACTGTTGACCTCGTTTTTGTGATTCCCCCGGCTTCGACAACTTTGGGAAATGCCTGTTTCAAGAAGTTGTGACATTTGCGGGGGCAAGGTGCCCGTCAGGACCCGCACTCCTCTGCCTCTTTGTGCCTGGGCAAAAACCATGATAACCAAGGCCTGCCTGCTCTGCAGATCCCTCTCGTCCCAGGCCCGGAAAAACCGTGAGTCCCGACTCACTTCGGCGATTGCCCTGGGAAAGGTGCAAGAGGGAGGCTTTTCTGTCTTCTTCTGTCCCGCCTTCGGCGCCCCCCCGCCTCATCTTCTCGGGCCAGTGTGTCCGTGTGGGATCTGGGAGAACGCCGTTCCCAGCGTGGTGTGTGTCCCGGCTGGGACAACCCTTCTCCACCACCTCCGATGTGGCCCCATGGCTCCACAACCGCCCAGTGCCACCGACGAACCCTCCAACGCCCCCACAAGTCTTCGGGGACTGGAGGGTACCAGACGACCCTCCAAACCGGCGAGGAATACGGAGGGCTCGCGTCCGAAGAAGCTAAACTAACAGACCGGAGGTCCATCTTGCTCGCCTTCACCCTCCAAGGCATCCAAGGCATCGCGCCATGCTCCGAAGCCAAAGAGCTGGCTGTGCCTGTGGAAGGGCAAAGTTCTCCAAGGCCTTCCTCGTCGGCAGCGGCTGCTGCCTCCTGGACCTCCCGGACAACCCCTTCTCCGGCAGAAGAGGTCCCAAAAGCCTGGGAAGAAGAGAACACCATGACAAGTCGGTTCGTGATCCTTGCCCCGAAGAAGTCCAAGCCTTCAAGGATCAGCCCCGTTCCAACCCACCGAAGAGCAAAGAAGCGCTCCCCTACAAAACAGGGCCGGCTTCCACTTCGAAGACTCCGCGCGATCCGGAACCTGCCGCCAGGGGGTCGACGGACTCGGTACAGGACACCCACCACACGCCTCAGCCCACCATGGACTTTGTCCACAGGACGGAAGACACGTTCTTCTTACTCGTCGAAACACCGGTCCTTCACACTCTGGGACCGACAACGACGAGGATCGGCCCGCAGACAGGAGATACCGGACCTGTTTCTTAGATTCCCAGTCTGGGCCGGTACTACTTATCAGTTTCGGAGGACAAGGCGGTGAAGGAGTCACCAGGCTGAACCCCCATCTTACAAGCCACGGCACTCGTCGAGACCGGTCCCGACCGTCCGTCTCGAGAGATCTCATCTCCACCTCGCAGGCGCTCACATCCTCGACGGACTATCCCAACCCGCCCGAGATCTCAAGTCAGAGTGACAGAACCCCCTCTCTGACTTGGACTCCGACGAAGACCCCTTGCTCGGTCTGAAGCTCCTTCTGACGAGGATGTCCTCTCGGGTCGGCCTCGCCCCAGAGGATGCACAATCCCGAGCCGTCTTCCCCGTCGGACAAGTCCGGTCCTTCACCGAAAAGTCGTCAAGATGGCGAGAGCCCTTGACATCGAGTTCGCCTCTTCCGGAAAGACTACGCGGAAGACCCGGTTTTAGACGTCGGTGTGCACGGACGATGCTACTTCCCGCCTTGCATTCCTTCCTTCCTTCGCTCCAGACATCGTGAGAGGTCTGGGAACTCTCCGCCACCTGTCGGCGCCCTCCCGCAAGGTTGAGTCGCTCTACAGAGTCGACCCCGGGAGCTGTCCTTGGTTGGCCGACCACCCAGGCCAAACTCTGCGATTGTGAGGGAGCCCAACACAGTTTTTGTCCCGAAGCAGTGCGACCTCCCCTGTCGACCGGGAGGCGAAGAAGAAGATGGCTGGCCAAGAAGACCTACTCGGCATCGCCCTCGGGTCAAGGCTGCATTACAACCGGCTGCATGGGGGCCTACATCCGACCCTCATGAATGATCTCCCCCCTCGTCCCGTGACTCCCAATCACATCCAGATGGCAGCTGGTGGAGATCAGGGACGAGCTCATTCCATTGGGAGTTGGCATCACCACTTCCAGGAATATGGCGACTGCTCGGGGAGGGCCATGTACGCATCCATGCACTTCGACGCCACGCCTGGTTGAGGGCCTCGACCTCAACCTACGGTCAGGGGCCATTGAGGACATGCCGCTCGACGGACGGCTCTTCCACGCCGAACACCGACGATCGCTGAACAGGAAGTTCAGGATGAAGGCGCGGCGAAGAAGCACGGCATGTCCTCTAGCACCGGTTCTTTCTCCGTCGGAAGCGTCAGCGCCCGTGGCAAGCCGCAAGGTCAGTCACAGGGGACTTTTCTCCGTGATCGGCAGTCCCAGCAGCAGGGCTCCCAGAGAACACCTTCCCTCGCAGTCTTCCCCCCTCTGCCAGTCGCAACTTCCCCCTCGTACCGCAAGTCCCACCGGCAGGACACCGACCGGGGAAAGAAGAGAGCCTGAAGGGACGCAGCCGCTTCGTCTCTCCTTCACCCCTCTTCTTTTTGGACATTTTGAGGCCCTTTGTTAACACCTGGGCCCCATAACATCGGACTCGTGGTTCTCAACATCGTCCGTAGGGTTATGCCCTCGAGTTCCAAGAGCTCCCTCCAACTGGATCCTTCATGTCCACTCCCCCCTCGGAACCCTTCTTGACAAGTACGCACCTTGTTGGTAAAGGGGCAATCTCCCCTTGTGCTGCCCGACCAATGTCTTGGGCCTTTTTCTCCAGGTATATCTCATGTACCGAAAGCGGATGGGGGCATCAGGCCCATCCTGGACTTGAGACAACTGAATTTGTTCCTGACTACCTTCATTTCGAATGGTAACCCTGGTTCCATTCTGCCTACTGCTCCACCAGGGCCTGTGGTTCGCGACCGTCGACCTGAAGGACTCCTACTTCCACATCGGGATCCGAGAGTCCCACCGGAGATTCCTCGCTTCGCTGTCAGCTCCACCTCGTACCACTACAACGTGCTTCCTTTCGGCTGGCCACGGACCCCCAAGGGTTTCACGAAGTGCATGGCACCGGTGGTTGCATACCTTCATCAGAAGGGCTTCATGGTCTTTCCCTACCTGGACGACTGGCTGTTTGCAGCCGAACCCAAGCGAGCTGCAGGAGCAGTCTCCTTCGCTTTTGCGCCTCTTGGACTCCCTTGGGCTGGTCGTCAACAGGGAAAAGATCCAGTTCAACACGACCAGGCAGTCAAGTTCATCGGGCATCCCGACTCTGAAAACTGCTTAGCCTTCCTCCCTCCGGACCAGTTTCAGGGCCTGACAACGTCCTCAGGCCGTGCATCTCCACAGAAGGGTGAGAGCCAGAGACGTCCAAGTCGCCCTGGCCACATGCAATCGACGACATTCGTCACCCTTGGGCAAGACTCCGTCTTCGACTCTCCAATCCTGGTTCCTCTCCGTCTTCTTCCCCGTTGGAGACCCCGTCAAGGTGTCTCTACGGTAAACGAGACCGGTGGCCGCTTCCTCAGATGGTGTCTATACAGCTCCAACGTCTGCACCGGGATGCCCTTTCATCAGCCCAGGCACAATTGACTCTGACAACCGATGCATCCCTGGAGGGATGGGCGCTCACCTGCTCGACTTGGTCGTCAAAGACAGTTGGTCACAGAAGACAAGCTCCCCACATCAACGCTTTGGAGAATGCTGGCAGTGGAAAAGGCATTGAGGGCGTTCAAGTTCGCTGTCACAGGAAGGGTGGTCCTCCTGAGGACAGACAACACCACCGTGATGTATTACATCAACAAGCAAGGTGGTACCAGGTCCCAAGACCCTGCTCGACCTCACACTCCGCATCTGGAACTGGTGCATCCAGAGACCGTCCTCCTCCAGGCGATTCATCTTCCCGGGGAGGACAACGAGTTGGCAGACCGCCTCAGCAGATCTCCATCGGTGTGCCATGAGTGGGAGCTCCATCCCGAGACGGTCAGACGACCTCTTTGATAAGTGGGGAACCCCCGGATCGACCCTTGCGACCAGATGGAACAGCCACTGTCCACATTTGCTCCAGGAAGCGATTGGACGATCCCTCGGAGACGCATTCGCTTTCCTCTGGACGGGGGAGCTCCTCTACGCCTTCCCTCGTTCCCTCATCATCAGGGTGGTGTCAAATGACAACGGACCGATCGCATGCGATCCTGATCACCTGTGTGGCCGAGACAGCCTGGTTCGCATCCCTTCTCCACCTCTCCAGGAGATGCTTCCTCCGTTCGACCCTCGTCCGGACCTGCTGTTAATCCAGGACGGACGGATCTCCACCCCGACATCGAGAGCTGCGCTGGTTAGCCTGGATGATTCGGCCCTGACTGCCTTGCCGGAGTCAGTGAGGACGTGATCCGGCTGCGAGGAAAACCTTCCACCCAGCGCTTATAGCCCTGAAATGGAGGAGTTTTGCCTCTTCCTTGAACAAAAGGGCTTGTCTCCTGCACAGGTGTCCACTCCAGTGGTGCTGGAGTTTTTGATGGCACTTTTGGATGGAGGGCTTGTCCCTCGATCATCAAAGCTACCTGTCTGCCATCTGTGGCCAAATACCAGTTCGGGGGAGGTTTCTTTCTTCAAAGACCCCTTGGTGAAGGGTTTCCTGAAGGGTTGTGGCCAATCTTTACCCTCCTGTGTCGTACCAACACCGGCTTGGAGCTTGGAGTCGGTGCTGTCCGCCCTCCAATCCAGGCCCTTTGAACCGATGGCCACAGCGGACTTGAGACTTGTGACTGGAAAACCGCTTTTCTTGTGGCCACACCTCTGCCCGCCGTGCGGGCGAACTCTGTGCTTGCGAAGGGACCAGCCATTCCTAAGGTTTCACAGGGACAAGGTGGTCCCCGCACTGACATTCCTTCTTGCCGAAGGTGTGTCTACCTTCACATGTGCCAGGACATTGTGTTGCCCACTCTCGCATCAACCGACGGTGGATGAGGAGCGACGCCTGCACTCTCTTGATGTCAGGAGAGCGCTGGCCTTTTACATGGACAGAACTGGCTGCCTCCAGTCGGTCCGAGAGACTTTCCAATGCTAATCGGAACCGAAGAAGGGTTTTGCCTGTGTCTGCGCAGAGGGTGTCCAAATGGGGGTGCTGGTACCATCCACCTCTGCTATGAACTGATAGGCAAGCTCTCCCTGGCAGGTCGGTCTCATTCCACGAGGTCGATGGCAGCGTCCTGTGCGTCTGTCGGGTATCCCATTAGAGGATGTCTGCAAGGCTGCTGTCTGTCCAAACCTCTGACTTTTATAAACACATAGGTTGGACACCAGGGCCATCCGAGACGCAGCTTTCGGGAGGGCTGTGTTGGTCAGGGTTGCATTGATTGCACACTGATGTTTTGTGTTTTATCACTCTGATTAGTTGACACTGTTACATTTGTGTCGATGTTGGTTTGCAGAAGCCCTATGGGATCGGTCTTGCATGACCTCTGTTCCCTTCCCTTCCAGGTTTAGCAAAATTACTGCTATAGGATTTGTCAGTGAACAAAAAGACGGACTCTTAGGGTCAAGGTGTTTTATTGTAAAAATATACCTTTGGGTTACCATAGCTTTGGTCTCAGGACACCCCTCCGCTGTATACCTAAGCTAGTCAGTCAAACCCATTGGTATGATTCGCAGAGACCACGAAGAAGAAGGACAGGTTGCTTACCTGTAACGGTATTTCTTCGAGTGGTCATCTGCGATACATACAAATCCCACCCGTCCGTCCCCTCAGTGTCCTGCTCACATTGGCTCTCTTTCCATGCCTGCTTGGCGGAAAATTGCGGAACTGGGGAAAAGAGCGGGAAGGCAGGGGCCTTATAACGGGTGGCGGAGTTACCCCAAAAGTGTCTATATGTTGCAGAGTGAACTCTGCCCAGTGATTCCAGTAGGTTCCGAGCAGCACTGCGCAGGCGCAGTGAACCCATTGTATGTATCGCAGATGACCACGAGAGAAAAACTGTTACAGGTAAGCAACCCTGCCAATATCCATTGTCCTGGGTGGGATGCTCCTGGTGAGGTGGCTTTTTCGAAAGATGCTCACAGTGTTTGACTTTGTTAGCCTGAGGCCCACCAAGACCCCTCGGATAGATCTTTCCCCATGTGATGTTGTCAACCAGGTGTGGCTTCACAAGGGCTTCAAACTGCATGAAAAGAGATTCCACCTGAAGGTTCGAGACACCAAGAGCTGTTTTGATGGAGGAGTAGGTGTTCCTCTGGGGAGGCTGTCCTGGGTAGAGGCCGGATGGAGGGTGCCTTCCTGCACGGCCGAAGGGGTCCTCCCAACCAAGTCCCAATGCCAGGCCTGTCTGGTTCTGAGGGTCTCCTTTGGCCCCTTCCGGTGGGGCTGCGGGGGCCGTGGGCCAGGCCAGGCGGCACCCAAGTGGTTCGGAGGAGGGGAGGGAGGGAGGGAGGGAGGGAGGGGAGGTGGGGAGAGAACCATGCCCCCCAAACCCTGCCTGGCCTTCGGCTTCTTCCCTGTAGCTGCTTTAAGGACGGGGCGAGTGGGGAGGGAGAGCCCCGTTTGAACGAAACATTGTGATGTTGGTGTTTAAAAACCCAGCGCATTCGACCAAATTCTGACTGCAGTCCCATGAAATGTATAAGTAGCACGTTATTCGGTTGTATTTATAACATGAGGAGGGTATAACTTCTGACTGGTGCCAGGGAGCGACCGTTTGCTGCCCAGGAGCCTGAGGGGGGGTTAATGTGCTTTTACTCTCTTTGGAATTAGTACCTTATTTCAACTGTCGTGTTTAACGGATGGCGTTGGATCCCATGTGGTGAAAACGAGGTAGAAAGAGACCCCTAACCCTTCGAACTACAGTTTTCCACGGCCCTCGCGAGTGCCATGGCCGCCCGCCGCAGGCGCATCTCTCCCGCAGCTTGCGTCAGCCCCGAGTCCCGCCCCTTCGCTCCGCTGAAGACAGACAGTCTGTCGGCCAATCCGGGGCGCCCGGCGCGTACTTGGCGCCTCATTGGCCCGGGATCCCCGCCCCTGCGTCTCTCCTGTGGCTGCGGGTGAGGTGCCTGCGAGTTTGGCGTCCGCCGCCGCCGCCGCCGCCGCCGCCAAAGCCCGTGCGGAGCGGTGAGGCGCCTCTCCGGAGGCCGGGCGGCGGGCTGGGTAGCGAGGCGGCGGGCGGGCGGGCGGGCGGTCCCTTGGTTGCAATGGCGGCGGCAGGCTC
>NC_056522.1:123518-135497 GCF_019175285.1 Sceloporus undulatus | reverse complement strand
GCGCAGTGAAACCCATTTGTATGTATTCGCAGATGACCACGAAGAAGAAATACTGTTACAGGTAAGCAACCTGCCCATATCCATTGTCCTGGGTGGGATGCTCCTGGTGAGGTGGCTTTTTCGAAAGATGCTTCACAGTGTTGACTCTTGTTAGGCCTGAGGCCCACCAAGACCCCTCGGATAGATCCTTTCCCCATGTGATGTTGTCAAGCCAGGTGTGGCTTCACAATGGCTTCAAACTGCATGAAAAGAGATTCCACCTGAAGGTTCGGAAGGACACCAAGAGCTGTTTGATGGAGGGTATTGGTGTTCCTCTTGGGAGGCTGTCCTGGGTAGAGGCCGGATGGAGGGTGCCTTCCTGCACGGCCGAAGGGGTCCCTCCCAACCAAGTCCCAATGCCAGGCCTGTCTGGTTCTGAGGGGTCTCCTTTGGCCCCTTCCGGTGGGGCTGCGGGGGCCGTGGGCCAGGCCAGGCGGCACCCAAGTGGGTCGGAGGGAGGGAGGGAGGGAGGGAGGGAGGGAGGGAGGGTGGGGAGAGAACCATGCCCCCCAAACCCCTGCCCTGGCCTTCGGCTTCTTCCCTTGTAGCTGCTTTAAGGACGGGGCGAGTGGGGAGGGAGAGGCCCCCGTTTGAACGTAAACATTTGAATGTTGGTGTTTAAAAACCCATCGCATTCGACCAAATTCTGACTGCAGTCCCATGAAATGTATAAGTAAGCACCGTTATTCGGTGTATTGTATAACATGATGAGGGTATAACTTCTGACTGGTGCCAGGGAGCGACCGTTTGCTGCTCCAGGAGCCTGAGGGGGGGGTTAATGTGCTTTTAACTCTCTTTGGAATTAGTATTCCATATTTCAACTGTCTTGTTTTAACGGATGGCGTTGGATCCCATGTGGTGAAAAACGAGGTCTAGAAATGAGACCCTCTCAACCCTTCGGACTACAGTTCCCATCGGCCCTCGCGAGTGCCATGGCCGCCCGCGCAGGCGCACTCTCTCCCCGCAGCTTGCGTCAGCCCCGAGTCCCGCCCCTTCGCTCCGCTGAAGACAGACAGTCTGTCGGCCAATCCGGGGGCGCCCGGCGCGTACTTGGCGCGCTCATTGGCCCGGGCTATCCCCGCCCCTGCGTCGCTCCGTTGGCTGCGGGTGAGGTGCCTGCGAGTTTGGCGTCCGCCGCCGCCGCCGCCGCCGCTCCAAAGCCCGTGCGAGCGGTGAGCGCCTCTCCGGAGGCCGGGCGGCGGGGCTGGGTAGCGAGGCGGGCGGGCGGGCGGGCGGGCGGTCCCTTGGTTGCCATGGCGGCGGCGAGGCTCCTCCCCTCCTCCGTCACTCGGCGCGACGGACCGGGGGGCGGGGCTTCCGCGCAGGTGTTGCGTTACGGCCCCGCCCTCCCCTGCTGACCGGGCCGCGTCTCTCCGTCTCTCTTCCTCTCAGGCTGCCTGAGCCTCCGCTGCGACGACGGCGATGTCGGAAGGAGAGGCCCCGCAGGCGCCCGGAGGAGGAGGAGGAGGAGGAAGCGGCAGCGGCGGCGGCAGCGGGAGCCACTCGGGGGCGGGAGGCGCGGGCGCAGCGGAGGCCAAGGCCGAGAGCCCCTCCGCCTCCTCCTCCTCCGCAGCGCCCGGCCTGAGCGCGCTCTCGCCCCCGATGGCCGCCTCGGCTCCGGCTCCGGCTCCGGAGGAAGAGGAGGAGGAGGAGGAGGAAGAGGAGGAGGAGGAGGAGAGCGAGGACGAGTCGGAGATCCTGGAGGAGTCCCCCTGCGGACGGTGGCAGAAGCGGAGGGAGGAGGTGGGTGGCTCTCTGGCCGAGCGGAAGGGCTCTTCCGCGGTGGAGCAGAGGCTGGGCGGCCCTTCGTTCCTGCATGGACTGGTCTCCCCCGCTCTCTGGCTCTGTGGGTCGGGGCCTCCTCCGCTCCCCTTGCGGCCTTTCAGAGCAGCCCTCCTGCCCCAAGGGCTCCAAGGGCCCCTTTCTCTGGATGGCCGGCTTCCAGCAGCTCTTGAGCTGTGGCCCCGGAGGCCCCTTCCAAAGCCTTCTCTGAGCACCGAGCCTGAGCTTCCTGTTTCCGGCCCAAGGCCTGGTTGCGAAGGCTGCTCTCAGCAGTTGCTGGAAGAGGGAGGGATGTGGCAACATTCAGGCTTCTTTCCTGAAGGAGGGAATAGCGTCTTTGGCAATCAAGAGGAAGGAGCTTCACATTCATGCTGCCAGCAAAGCTTTAGCCAAGCGATGGTCAGCAGGCAGAGAGCGCAAAGACCTGCCTTCCGACCATCATCTGGTGGCTAGAGAGCAGCTTTCAGGGATAACTGCAGTGCGTTGGCTTCTTTGGGGAAGAAGCAGCCCGTTCTCTGAGCTGCTCAATCGGCCTCGACACTGTTTCCGTTTCGGCTGTCGTGGCAAGAAGTGTTTGCAAGCATGGCACATCTGCATTCGCCCAAGGAGTCCTTTTGGAAAGGGAGGCAGAGCAGAGGGTCTCTCCATGAATTTGTCTTTCCTTGGGTGGCGAGGGGTAGCCATGGTCCCAGCCCTGCCATAGGCACTGCCAATCCTGGCCCCAGGGCCTCAAGGCTGGGAAATGGTGGGGAAGAAGGGGTGCCTCCCAAGGGCCTTGATTTCTCTGAGTGTGGTTCTGCGCTTGGCATGAGGGCTCAGCTGGAGAGCTTGGGGCAGCTTCCTGCAGCTTGTTGCTCCCTGGAGAGAGTCCTAGGCTGGGAGGCAGCCTATGATGCCAGTGGAGTCAGGGTTGGCTGTTTCTCTCTCTTGCCACTACTTATATTTGCAGGCCTGAATCCAGTTCAGGAGGCCGCCTCTGTTTGGAAGGATCTGCCACACAGGGTCTTGAAGCAAAATGGTGGGACCTGCTTCTCCTGGGCACAAGATGCAGCCCTGTTTTGGGGCAGCAGCCTTAAGGAGGAGGGGAGGGGAGGGGTAGCTGTGGCTACTGGTCATGATAGCTGGGAACACCAGTGGGAGGGTGGCCACTGTCTGGCTACTCTGGTGCCAGTCTGGAAACGGCCGGTGGATGGGGAAGCCCTCTGGGAGGCTTGAGGGGAGGACAGAAGCCTTTTGAAGCGCAGTGGGGCAGGTATGCCCCCTCCCCGAAGGTTGCTGCCCGAGGCTTCCCTCAGCCCTGGCCAGCAACATCTGAGGGGACACCAAGGAGGACCTCCTTCCTTGATTAACCATTTGATGCAGCTTGGATATACAGACCGGGGGGGGGGATATAACTGGGAGTGAGGAGCTCTGCCTAGCCTGGTTTCTTTTATCTTTCTTTTCTTCTTTCCTTCTTTCTTTCCCAGACTCAGTTGCTTTAACCCAGTGGTTGTTCAAACCCCATTGTTTTTAATGAGGCACGGTTCAGGGGTTGCTGCTTCCTTTCCCTTCAAGCTGCCTGCTGGTGCTTAAGCATGTTAAGAAGAGGCTGCTCCCCCATCTCTGTAGGGCAGCAGCAGCAGCAGCAGCAGCCTGTGGGTTGGTGGCAGATGGACCTGCATGAAGGATCTCCAGCCACCTCCCACTCTGCACCACTGGCAAGGCCCTTCACAGGACAGGGCTCTGCCCACTTACCCTTCTCTTGCCCACAGGATGAATCTCATTTTCCAACATCTGCAGCTAGTGGGAGCTTCCCAGACGGGCGGTGGGCAAATGACCTCCATGACCCTGGCCTCCTGTCCAGTTTCCTTTGGAGGTCTTTAAGCAGAGGCTGGGTGGCCATCTGTCAGGGATGCTTTGATTTGGATTTCCTGCATGGCAGAAGAAGGGGGTTGGACTGAATCAGGGCCCTTGTGGTCTCTTCCAATTCTATGAGTCTGTGATTCCTCAGCTGGCGATACCCAGAAAGTCTTGGGGTCAGGGAGGCTGCCAGTTGCTGAAGCGGCTTCTTGGTAATCGTCCTGAGCTGAAGGACGTGGCTTTACAAACCTAATGTCTGTCTAGCACAGAGGTTAATCTGTGCTGGGCAGTCGGGCTCTGACTCTCCCATCATTGAAACAAAGGCTGGTGTGTATGGCAGTTAGATTGAGGAGCTAGAGATGTTTGGAGAGTTAGTCAGGGTAAGAGTTACTTGGGATATGAAGGAGAGTGCGGGAGATGGGAGGAAGTGTTGGTGTTGGTCAGGAGCTGAGTCTGCTTAAGGAAGTAATGGTTGATGTTATGTTCACTTTCTGCTCAGACTA
This sequence comes from Sceloporus undulatus, assembly GCF_019175285.1. NCBI lineage: Eukaryota > Metazoa > Chordata > Lepidosauria > Squamata > Phrynosomatidae > Sceloporus > Sceloporus undulatus. Next base: position 131,334 of record NC_056522.1, on the reverse strand, counting down.
AATTGTTGTTGCGCTACACACGTGTGTTTCTGGGAATGTTACATAAGGAGTATTGGAAAGCTTGAGTTCAGACTCAAGCATGATCTCTGTGCTGGCAGCAGCTAATCGAGGGTGCTGGTGTGTGGTGGGGAGATCAGATGAATAATCCCTCCTGCGGTTCTCCTTCAGGAACCGCCAGGGCATTTAGAAGGTCTACATGCTTGGTGGCCACAGCGGGAGTTCAGGAAGAAGGCCACACATTGGTGGCAGAGGCAAGGGACTGGTGGAAGCCCTCACCGCGACCTTTGCCCCTCAGGGACCATGTTGGCTGGGACGCTCTGGAGCTCCTTTGCAAACCTGGCTATGTTGAGGGCTTTCTTGTCCCAGAGACAGTTATAGGGACAAGTTGGCCCTTCTAAAAAGTCAATCTGCTTCACTTTAGAACTTCCCAAACCTGGTTTGGCTGTACTGGCTAGTAGGGCTGATGGGAGTTGCAACCCAGCAATTCCTGTTTTCCTGACTTGGCCCCATCCTCTTTCCATCATTCCTTGGCATCTTTTGAATCTGACGTGACCAGTTTTCCCCACTGACTCGTTCCAGGTTTCACAGACCTGGCTGGAGGGGAGGGAGCGGCTACCTGGGATTCCTCCAGTGCCTCACCCCGCTGCTGAGGACAGAAAGGCTGCTTCCCTGGTCACTTTCCTTCATCTCCACTTAGCTTTCCTTTGGTCCCCATCCAGGTGAATCAACGCAATGTTCCTGGCATCGATAGTGCCTACCTGGCCATGGATACAGAGGAAGGGGTAGAAGTAGTATGGAATGAGGTCCAGTTCTCGGAGCGCAAGAACTTTAAACTGCAGGAGGTGGGTGAGCCTGAGGCAGGTGGGTGGGAGCGCTTCTGGCAAGTGTGATTTCACTCCCACAGAAGCCTCCATTCACTCATAGGGGTGGGTGGCTGGGCCTGAGGGGGGTGTGGGTGGCTTGAGGTTGTATCTCAGCCCTCTCCCCTGTGCAAGTGGTCACCTTCCTGTGCTTTGCCCCACCACTGCCACAGGAAAAAGTGAAAGCTGTTTTTGACAACCTGATCCAGCTGGAGCACCTGAACATTGTCAAATTCCACAAGTACTGGGCTGACGTGAAGGAGAACAAGGCCAGAGTAAGTCCAGCCAGGCCAGTTCTGGTGCCCCCCCCCCCCCACCCGCACACATTCTGGATATGTCAGACAGGCACAGAGTCTTCCTCCTCCCTTCCCAGGTCATCTTCATCACAGAGTACATGTCTTCTGGCAGCCTGAAGCAGTTTTTGAAGAAAACAAAGAAAAATCACAAGACCATGAATGAGAAGGTGAGTCCTCCCTCTCTCCTTCCCCCAATGAGGCTGACTCCCACCACCAGAGTCATGCCTCCATTCCAGGGCACCCCCTGAAGCTGTGTCCTCTCTACCTGCCAGGAACCCCCTCCCCCATCATCTCTGGAGGCCAGGAGAAGGAGTGGGTTGGCACCTGGCCCTCAAGTGCTTTGTGCCTCTTTCGCTTCCTCAGTGACTGGGAGGGGATCAGGGTCCTTCTCCAAGAGTTGGGTGAGGGCAAGGAAGCCACACACCCCCTGGTTAAACAGGGCCTAGACCCTGCTGGAATTGCTTAGAGTCTTGTCGTGGGGGGGGGGGGGTTCTCCTTGGATTGTATTGCAGGCCTGGAAACGCTGGTGCACCCAGATCCTTTCTGCCCTCAGGTAGGTGACTTTGCATGGGAGGGAGGGAATGGGAGGGTAGTGTTGGGTGTCAGGTGACTGCAGGAGCTGGAAGGGGGGTGTCCAAAGAAGCCCAGGCAGGGCTGTCCAGACCCTCAGTGGGATGGAGGGGCATGTGCGTTTTGCCCCTCTAGTGGGTCTTGGTGGTTTCCAGGAAGTGAGGGGCTGCAGGGTGACTTGGTCTTCTGGGTGGCCTTCCTGTCACAGTCAGTGAGCTTCTGCTCTGGCCTGCAGTGGCGGAGGGCGGGGGGCTGTGGGGGGCTGTTCCTTTGAGGTCCCTGAAAGCAACAAGCAAGGGTTTCTTCATTGTTTTTGCTTTGCTCATTTTCCTGTGTTGCCTTCTCAGTTACCTTCATTCCTGTGACCCTCCCATCATCCACGGTAACTTGACGTGCGACACGATCTTTATCCAGCATAATGGACTGATCAAGATTGGTTCAGGTAAGATGGCTCTGTGCCAGAGTTGGCTGGTGATCTGAAGAAGCGTGGAGGCTGTGGATCCCTCTTTGACCAGCCCTGTCCCACGCTTTGCCTGCCTTGCTTGGGAGAGGCTTCCTTTTCGGGGGAGAAAAGGAAGGCGAGAGGGCCCAGAATCCAGGGCATTTCTCCCGCCACCTGGCTTGGGGGCCCCTGAGCCCCAGCTCTTCTCTCTGGAGCAGCTGCTGCTGACCTTTGGAAACCTCCTGGGACTCCTCCCTCCCAGTGGTTGTCGTGCCACCGCTGCTTCCTGTGCCACCTCCTTTGCCACCACTGCAGGCTGCCACTCCAGTTGTGTTTGCTTCCTGCTTTGAGTCTGGATGGGTCAGAGTGTTGTTCTCTTGCCCTGGCAGTTGGCCTCTGGGTGGAAGGGTGGGGGTCCCTGTGTGCTGGGTGGCATCCGTCTTCCACCCCCCCCCCCCCACTGTAGCTTTGACAAAGCACTCAGTCCAGGGTTCTGGAGAGAGTGAGAGGGGGATCTGGCCATCCTTTGGTCTTGGCCTTCTGTGTCTCTGTGTGCCCCTACAGAGGCTGTTGCGTGTTGCTCTTGGCTGTGCCATTCTCAGAGGGTTAGCGATGAAAGGCGGGGGGGGGGGGAGGGTGTCCCATCCTTGAGGCTGTCTCCACCTCCTCCTTCTCCACACCCCAACCACCATGTCATTTGTATGGAGCCACGGAATAAGGTGGTTTCTCTGTCTGGCCACTGCAGACTTTAGAATCATTGAGGAGAAGCCATGGACTGAAAGAGAGTGGGACACTCATTAGCAGAGATGTACCCTATAAAGGAGCTGGAATCATGGAGTCACAGAGTGGGAAGGAACATGCAGCCAAAGCCCTCCTGAAAGAAGATACCCACCCAGCTTCTCTTTGAAGGCCTTGCTCCAAAGAGGAAGAGGCCACAGGATCAAAATTCAAAATGACCTGAATAGACTAGAAAGCTGGCCCAAAGGTAACAAAATGAAATTCAACCAAGAGAAATATACTCCTCTTAGGACGGAAAAAATGAAATGCATAGATAGAGGATGGGGGCTGCTTGGCTTAAGAAGACTTATATATGTGAAAGGGGTCTTGGAGTCCAAGTAGACCACAAGTTGAACATGAATCTGGAATACTGTGTCCAGTTCTGGGCACCACAATTCAAAAAGAATGTTGTGAAACTGGAGTGTGTTCAAAGGAAGGCAACTAAAATGGTCAAGGGTCTGGAAACCATGCCCTGTGAGGAACAACTTGGGGAGCTGGGTATGTCTAGCCTGGAGAAGATGTGAGATGATAGCCCTGTTTAAATATTTGAAAGGATGTCATATTGAGAGAGCAAGCTTTTTTTCTGCTGCTCCAGAGACTAAGAAATGAAACAATGGATGCAAGCTCCAGGAAAAGAGATTCCAGCTCAATATTAGGAGGAACTTCCTGACAGCAAGAACTCTTTGACAATGGAAGACACTCACTTGGAGATTTTGGTGAAGTCTCCTTCTTTGGAAGTCTTTAAACAGAGGCTGGATGGCCATTTTTTGGGGGATGCTTTGATTGTGAGTTCCTGCATGGCAGAAGAAGGGGGTTGGACTGGATGGCTCTTGTGGTCTCTTCCAACTCTATGATTCTGTGATTCTGCCATCACAGGTGCCTCAGCCTGGAGGCTCATCTTGGTTGCTCAGTGTGTGTGCGCCATCCCAGAATGGAGCAGTGAGCCAAGGTCAGCTCCTTATGTCCTGTACAGGGAACACCTGTCTTCAGAAATTGCTCTCTGGTTTTTTGCTTCTTTACTTGCTGGTTTTACATCTTATTTTCCTTTTAAAAATGAGATTGGGGTGTTATAATTTGCTTTGGAGATTTTGTGAATTGCATAAACATCCACATAAATTTTAATTGAAAGGAGACGCTGGACGTTTCTGAAAGTGAGAAGTCAGTGGATGAGGAAGGAGGGGCTTTGTTATCCCTCTGGGAAGAGATTCGGCTGAGAGAGGGATGGGGAACCTGTGCCTCTTCCTCAGTCACTGTTGGACTCAAAGTCCTATTGACCTCAGCTAGCATGGCCAATGGTAGGGGATGATGTGAGCTGCAGTTCAGCAGCCGCCAGAGGGCTGCAGTTCCCTTGCAAGATGCACGTCACGTGGCTTGTGAAGAGGAGGTGGCAGGGCATGTGGCTTCTGAGCCTTGGCTTCTGTGCCCCCTTGCCTGGGTGGCAGCCGCGTCACCAGGAGAAGAGGAGTCTTCCCTAGACGGAATGGCAGCTGCTTCCAGAGCTTCCCAGAGAGCCATCCCTGGCTGAACCTTTCCAGAAGGGAGGGACCCTCTTCCGGCCTCACAGCCTCACTTGGGCTTAGTGGGGCAGGCAGGCCCCAGCCCTGTCCTTGTGGTGCTGCAGGGGCACAGATGGGAGTTTCTAGGATACCAAACTGAGATCTCAAGCTGCCCAGCCCAGATGCCGGTTCCAAGTGGGAACAGCCCATGTCGTGATACCCAGCCTTGTGCAGAAGAAGAGTCTCCTCTGGCTGTCCTCCATCCATGCAGCATCTTGGTGGCCTTGGCACGGCCAGCAGCAGCACTTTGGATGTGGCCCAGGTTCCCGGAGCAGCCACAGTGACTGTGTTTGTGTGTTGGTCCTAGTGCCTCACATGGTGCTTCTGCCACTTCTTGGAACCATTTCCTAGAGGACACCTCTTCCTTCCCTTCCCTTCCCCTCTCCTCTCAGTTCGGTGTAACAAGCAACACAGAACCCCATATCAAGAGCAGCCACAGAGGCACAGAGCCTGCCGAGTGGCACCTGGACACAGGATCTGTCTGTTGCTTTCAGGAGGCCCTGGCAGCCCTTGAGGGAGTGCGGGTCTTGCTGCCCTGGGGTCAGATGAAAATCCAGGAGACAGGAGGAAGTCCTCATTGGAGCTAGTGGTAGAACCGGAGAGCAGCACTTCCTGGCAGAGAAGAAGAGGAGGCTGGCTGGCTGGCTGGTGAGCGGGGGGCAGACCTTCAGGAACTCAAGCAGAGGGAGTATTCCCCCAGGAGACCCTTGGCTGGCTTTCTGCTGCCCCTCGCTGTTCTGTCTCCAGTGGAAACCAGCAGTGTCCAGGGACCAGCGGTCAGGTCTGAGCGGGGCAGGCAGAGTCCTGGGTGCCCCTCCTGTTGTGGATTTGGGCACTGGTGGTGTCAGCCTCTGGTCTCTGAGTCAGTCTGAAATCCCTGAAAGCCCACACTGATGTCCCATGAATGCTTGGATGGTTAGGTAGCTGGGCATAGGTTTTGGATTGGGCCCCCCTGGGAATGATTTGGTCTCCTCCATAATCTCCTGGTGCCCCTTGGGGGGTGGCAGGGCAGGTGTTGTGTTCTCCTTGGGGCAGCTGAGGAGCAAACTGCCCCCCCCCCCACTACCCCATTTTGGAAGTGGGTGGATCATGTGCGGTTGCTGTAGTGTGAGATGGGGGGACCTTCCGCCCCCTCTTCCCCTGCCTCACCTTCCCCCAGGTGTTCCTGCTATTTATTCCTCTGGAAGCCAAAACAGCTGGGAGAGCTGGGTGCTTCCTCATCTCTCCCCCAACTCACTTGCAGCTCCATGGCATGGGGGGGGGGTCTTGCTGCAGTCTCAGCAGCAGGTAGGGCTGCCCGGAGGTTCCCACAGGTCAGCATCATGAGGGGCTGCCTGTGGAGTCCTGGGGAAGGCAATGGAGGGCTGCTTCTTCCTGGCTCCTCTCCTGGGCCAGACCCTTCCTCATTTAGTTTCCCACTTATGGGGTGCCTCTTTCTCTGTTTTCCCTCCCTCTTTCTCTCTTTCTTGCCCACAGTCTTTCACAGGATTTTTGCTAACGGTGAGCCAGTGTCTCTCTGCTCTGTGGCGTGACTTTCTCAAATTGAATACATACCTAGCTACACATATATGTATTAAATACATGTAGAGAACTCCCCCCCCCCCCGTCTCTTGCTTGTGAGGCTGGTGTGTCTTGACTCTCTCCCCCCCCCCCAATATCTTTCTAGCCTAGGTGTGCTGTTCCCTTCCGTGGGGCAGGTGGTGGGGGCGCTATCTTCTTTTCTGCTGCCCCGGTGCATGCTGCTTCCCGCATGCAGCCCAGGCTACTCTTGTCTGCTGGGGAATTGCTGCTGCTGCTGCTATTGCCTCCTTCCTGCTGGGCCAGATCTGGCTTGCTGCTTGCTTTTGTGTTCTGCAGAAGAGCTGGTGTGATGGGGGGGGGTGTGTGTGGCTGAACAAGGAAGAGGGCTGGGTTTCAATCCCCCCCCCCCGCTCTGCTGTGGCTGTGTGCTCGGCCTGTTACCTCCCCTTTGCTGGAGGAGCAGCATTTGTGAGTGCCAGTTGGATTGAAGGGCAGGTGCTTGGTCCATAGGATGAAATGGCTGCCTCCACCCATGACCCTCCTCTCTTCCTCAAGCGACATTGCCCTGGGCAGAGCTTGCCTGTAGGACTGTTTGGCAAAGGCCCCTTTGCTGGTTGGCTGCTGGCAGAAAGAGGGTTTGGGAGGAAAAGATGAGAGGCTCCTGCTAATAAGAGTGTGGGCCAAAGAGACCGGCCATCAGGAGAGAGTGCTGGGGTGCCTGCCTTGTGGCCGGTCACCTACCCTCCCTCTGCTGAGTAAGGACCAAGGAGCACCTCCACTTTGGCCAGGGAGGAAGGCGTTGGGTCAGATGGCCAAGGCGCTCTCAGGGCAGTGGCATAGGTGGATGCCAGACCAGACCTGGGTCCAGAGGAGAGGCAGCGGGGGCAGCTGCAGCAGCGAAGCAGCAAGTAATGGGGTGGTGGAGGCAGGGGGGATGGGGGTCCAGGGGTCTCTCCTCTGCCCTGTGGCTGCTGGTGCTGCGTGGCTGCGCTTTTGGCAGATGGGCTTACATGCAGCAAGAGCACGTTTTGCCCCGCTGCAAGGCACCAGGCTCCATGGAGAGCAAGTGTGTGTTGCAGGCACTGGGTGGGAGTTTGGGGTTTCCCCCTCGCTGAAGCAGAACAAGGCCTCAGAAACTAAGGAAGTATGTCACCTGAGTCGGAGCAATGGGAAAGAAGCTCCACATAGGATCTTGAAAACCTGGATCCACCATACCTGCAGCGGCGTCAGAGAGACCGCAGAATGCCAGGTGCCTTCTTCATTGACTGAGCCGGATCACCACCTGATGCTGGCTAGAGAATCTCACCATGTTTTTAGAACTGGGCAGCTTTTGTGAAAAATTGAAATACTAGCAGTATCATAAAATCATAGAATAAATCCTAGAGTTGGAAGGGACCCCAAGGACCCTGATCCAGTCCAACCCCATTCTGCCATGCAGGAATACACAATGAAAACACCTCTGACAGATGGCCATCCAGCCTCTGCTTCAAGACCTCCAAGGAAGGAGACTCCACCACTCTCCATTGAGGAAGTGTGTTCCACTGTCGAACAGCCCTTACTGTCAGGGCGTTCCTCCTAATGTTGGAATAGGAAACACATTTTGATTCTTGGCAATTAGAAGTATTTGTGGCTGGATCCATGCAACCATGAGCTGGGGGAAAGGAGCTGCTTGCCACATGTTTTTCAAAGGCTGGTGTGGAAGACCCTTCTGTGGTCCAGAGACATCTTTCTTGGAGGGTGGCAGGAAGAGCAGGAGCTGCCAGCTAGCTGGTCAAAGAAGGGCTGCTGGGGTGG
>NC_056522.1:85478-123508 GCF_019175285.1 Sceloporus undulatus | reverse complement strand
TGTCCGGGAAAGCAGCCAAAGGGCTGATAAAGCAGCTAGTTATCAAACAAACAACCCCCTCCCAGCACAGCAAAGTCAATGTAAGCTACACAGTCCTGGAGAGTTGCAGTAGCTTTGCCAAAAGGGTTTACCAGAAGAATTGTCAGACGGTCCGAGGTTCAGGGTAACAGATAGGCAGGTAGATAAAGCAGTCCAAGGTCAAGTTTCCGGGTAGTCAAGACAAGAAGCCAAGGAGCCAGAGACAGAGTCTTTCCTCTAAAAGAGTCAGATATCCACCGGCAAAGAACCACACATGCTCCAGGTGCTTAAGAAGGCAAGGAGCTGGCCTTCAGCTGTGCCTGATTACGAAGACGCTTCTGATAAAGTCTCCGAGATCTTCGAAGGCCCTCTCTTTCTGCTCGACGCTCATTGAAGGTAGGCACGCTGCCCAGATCCTCCTCCATGTCCACAGCCTCGGCACCAGGCAAACTTGACTGCTGAACCTCTGGAGGGGCCATAGACTCTGCTCCAGCAGAACTAGGGCCAGCCTCTGGCTCCTCCATTACAGGTTCAAGCCCCTGGGGCTCTGGCTCCTCCATTATAGGTTCAGATCCCAGAGGCTCTAGCTCATCCTCTGAGTCCTCCAAGCCATCTTCCAGGCTGGGCATGACATTACTCCCCCTCTCATCAATCTCCCTCTCACCCTGAGGAGGACGAGGCCGGTCAGGGAAACGACGATGGAAGGCCTGAACCAGACGAGGGGCATGAACATCTAAGGCATCCTCCCAGGAGCGCTCCTCTGGCCCATAGCCAACCCAGTCAATAAGATACTGGAGGCGACCTCGATGTCGACGGGAGTCCAAAATCTCAGCCACCTCGAATTCCTCTTCCCCATCCACCAGGACTGGATCAGGCGGAGGAGTTGAACCCGCATCCGGCCGAACCCCTGAGGCAGGGAGCAGCAAGGAGCGGTGGAAGACTGGGTGGATCCGCCATGTCCGGGGAAGCTGGAGCCGAAAAGCCACAGGATTAATCTGGGCCACAATTTTATATGGCCCCACGAACCGGGCATCCAACTTGCGACACGACCGCTGCAGAGGAAGGTGTCTTGTGGACAGCCAGACTGAATCCCCCACCTGCAACGGTGGACCTTCTTGACGTCGCCGATCCGCTCCCCGTTTATACGCCTCCTTGGCTACCTCAAGCTGTTCTTTCAACAGGGACTGTGCCGCTCGGAGTTCCTGGAGCCACTGATCTGCCGCTGGGACCGTTGAGACAGGAGCCACAGCAGGGAATCCTCGAGGATGGAAGCCCCCAGTGGCAAAGAAGGGGGTCCGCTGGGTTGAGGCATGGACTGAGTTGTTGTAGGCGAACTCGGCCAGCGGGAGCAAGTCGACCCAGTTGTCCTGCCGGTAGCTGGCATAGCAGCGGAGATACTGCTCCAGGGTCCCATTGGTCCTCTCCGTCTGACCATCTGACTCAGGGTGATGTGCCGAGGACAGGTGAGGCGCGATGTCCAGGAGGCGGAGCAAGCTGGTCCAGAAGCGGGCGGTGAACTGGGTACCGCGGTCTGAAATCACACCCTCGGGAAGGCCATGAAGCCGGAAGACATGCTGGATGAACATCCGGGCCGTCTCCTTCGCCGTGGGGAGCCCAACACAGGGTACGAAGTGGGCCATCTTGGAAAAAAGGTCCACCACCACCCAAATGGTAGAGCAACCAGCAGAGGGGGGCAGGTCCGTGATAAAGTCCATAGATACTAGTTTCCAAGGCCCTGCTGGTGTTGGCAACGGCAGCAACAAGCCTGCAGGTCGTCCCCTATGGTCTTTAGCCCGGTGACACACTGGGCAAGTGGTCACGTACTGAGCCACCTCTGCCCGGACTCGAGGCCACCAAAACTCCCGGGTGAGGAGGTGCAGGGTTTTACAAAAGCCAAAATGCCCAGCAGATTTCGAGTCATGACAAAGCTGCAAGACCGTCTCTCTACAAGGACCCGCTGGCACATAAAGGCGATCCCGGTGGTAAAGCAAGCCATCCCGCATCACGAAGGGAGAGGTGTCCCCCTCCGCCGAATGCTGTGCCACAAATGGGTCCTGGCCCTGGAGTTTCCGGATCTGATCCAGCAATGTAGCCTCCCTCAGAGCAGCGGCGAAGTTCTCTGGGCGCAGAATCGTGGACAGAATCTCCCCCTCTGGGTCTGTGTCATACTCTGGCTTCCGGGAGAGAGCGTCGGCCTGTCGGTTCTGGGCTCGAGGCACATATTGAAGCTGGAAGTTGAAGCGGGCAAAGAACGATGACCATCGCTGCTGCCTCTGAGAGAGCTTCCTCACTGTCTGTAGGTGCTCCAAGTTCCGGTGATCCGTGTGCACCCGGACTGGGTGAGCCGCTCCCTCCAGCAAATGCCGCCAGGTCTCAAAGGCCGCCTTGATTGCCAACAGCTCCTTCTCCCAGATGGTGTAATTAAGCTCTGGGGTGGTGAGCTGTCGGGAGTAAAAGGCGCAGGGCAACAGGTGCGCCTTGGGCCCCGTTGGCTGAAGCAATACAGCCCCTATGGCAACATCAGAGGCATCTGCTTCCAGGACAAATGGTGTGCGCGGGTCAGGGTGTTGCAGAATCGGGGCTGATGTAAACTTCACCTTCAGGACCTCGAAGGACTTCTGTGCGGCAGCTGTCCACTCGAACCGGGTCTTCCCTCGCAACAGTCGAGAGATAGGGCTCACTAGGGTGGCATAGTCCTTGATGAACTTCCGATAGAAGTTCGCAAACCCTAGGAACCTCTGGACATCCTTCCTGTTGCGAGGAGGTTGCCAAGATAGCACCGACTCCACCTTGGATGTGTCCATGGCCACACCTTGAGCAGAGACACGGTAGCCCAGGAAGTCCACCTCGCGGAGGTCGAAGGCGCACTTCTCCAACTTCGCATAAAGCCTGTGCTCCCGGAGCCTCTGGAGAACAGCACGGACGTGGGCATCATGGGCAGCCTGGCTCGGAGAGTAAATCAAAAAGTCATCCAAGTAAATTATAACAAAATGGTCCAAATAGTCCCGGAAGACATCATTCACAAAATGTTGAAAAACAGCCGGAGCATTACATAGTCCAAAGGGCATCACGGTGTACTCGTAATGCCCATACCGGGTCTGAAAGGCTGTCTTCCACTCGTCTCCTGCCCGGATCCGCACCAAATTGTACGCCCCACGGAGGTCCAACTTGGTAAACACCTTGGCGTGGCGCAACCGCTCCAGCAGCTCTGGGATCAAAGGCAGGGGGTACCGGTTCCGGATAGTGATCTTGTTGAGGGCCCGGTAATCGTTGCAGAGGCGCAACTCCCCGCACTTCTTGCGCACGAACAGTACAGGGGCCCCAGCAGGGGACTTGGAGGGGCGGATGAACCCTCTCTGAAGATTCTTCTCCAGAAAGTCCCTCAGAGCTGCCAGCTCAGGCTCCGAGAGGGAGTAGAGTCGCCCCGCTGGAATAGGGGCCCCCGGCACCAGGTCGATGGCACAGTCATAAGGGCGGTGTGGAGGGAGCCGGTCTGCCTCCTTCTTATCAAAAACATCGGCAAAGTCCCGGTATTTCTCTGGCAACACCACCGAACACTCCTGGGCCTCCGCAGCCACTGCAGCCGGGATCCGGTCTGGCCAACAGTGCTCCTGACAATATTCCGAGCCAAAAAGAAGTTCCCTCCGAGACCAGGAGATATGTGGGTCATGCTGCGAGAGCCACGACATGCCCAAAACCAAAGGGAAGTGCGGGACTGCGGCCAGCAAGAACCGGATCTGCTCCACATGGCCCTGGATCTCGAGGTGGAGCACAGGGGTCTGGTGCGTCACAGGCCCAGACCGGAGGAGCCGTCCATCAATAGTCTCCACCGGCCTGGGCTCAGCCAGAGCCTCCAGTGGGATGTGATGACATTGAGCAAAGTTCAGATCCATAAAACAGCTGGAAGCTCCGGAGTCGATCATGGCTCCCACAGGAAGGAGCTCCATGGAGGGGAGCCTCAGGTTGGCGGCCACTAGCAAAGGGTCCTTCCTGGAAGCTGATGTGGATGAAGTGGGTTCGAGGTACAATCCCAGGTGGTGAACCCTCTCTACACCTGGGAGGATCCGTTTCCCTGTGGGGTAGGTCGGCGTCCCTTAGCAGGGCATTCCCGAGCAAAATGTCCATGGAGGCCGCAGTATAGGCAAAGACCCTCCCTCCTCCTGCGCTCCTTCTCTGTAGCGGTGAGCCGTGGTCGTGCTCCTCCCAGCTGCATAGGTTCCTCAGTTGGCTGAGAGGGAACAGCCACAGGTAATGCTGCAGGAGCTGGTCGAGCAGGACGCGGCGGAGGCGGAGGGGCATTCTGACGAGCTTGTCTACGAGCAGAGAGGCGGCAGTCCAATCGGGTAGCTTGTGCAATCAACAAGCTCAGAGAATCAGGAGGCTCAGAGCGTGCCAATTCATCCAGCACGGCTTCAGAGAGCCCTGCCCGAAACTGAGCCTGCAAAGCACTATCATTCCATGTCAAGTCCTGAGCAAGCAAGCGGAAGTTGGTGGAGTACTCAGCTACAGTTCCCGTCCCTTGGCGAAGAGCCTGGATCTGATGTTCTGCAGACTCAGCCTTTACAGGATTCCCCCAGGTGGCTTGCATTTCTGCAATAAAGTCTTGCAGACTATTGAGGAGGGGGCTGTCCTGGTTCAGGTAAGGAGTAGCCCATTTGCTGGCAGGCCCAGAAAGCAAACTAATTATAAAAGCCACCTTATGGGAATCATCAGGAAAATCTTCCCTCCGGAGCTTAAAATGTAACTTGCAATTAGCAAGAAAACTGTCCAGCATAGTAGTGTCTCCCTGGAATTTATCAGGAAGGGAAGCAAAACATTTCCGTCGGCGTTCAGGAGCAGAAGGGTTCCCTTGATTCTGCATAGCAGCTACAGTCTGCATCAATTGCTGCACCTGAGCAGAAAGCTGCAAATTCTTCTGCATCATCTCGGCCAGAGCTTGTTCGTTTGCCATGATGCTGCTATCAGCCTAATTACAAGGCCGGTGGATATTCTGTCCGGGAAAGCAGCCAAAGGGCTGATAAAGCAGCTAGTTATCAAACAAACAACCCCCTCCCAGCACAGCAAAGTCAATGTAAGCTACACAGTCCTGGAGAGTTGCAGTAGCTTTGCCAAAAGGGTTTACCAGAAGAATTGTCAGACGGTCCGAGGTTCAGGGTAACAGATAGGCAGGTAGATAAAGCAGTCCAAGGTCAAGTTTCCGGGTAGTCAAGACAAGAAGCCAAGGAGCCAGAGACAGAGTCTTTCCTCTAAAAGAGTCAGATATCCACCGGCAAAGAACCACACATGCTCCAGGTGCTTAAGAAGGCAAGGAGCTGGCCTTCAGCTGTGCCTGATTACGAAGACGCTTCTGATAAAGTCTCCGAGATCTTCGAAGGCCCTCTCTTTCTGCTCGACGCTCATTGAAGGTAGGCACGCTGCCCAGATCCTCCTCCATGTCCACAGCCTCGGCACCAGGCAAACTTGACTGCTGAACCTCTGGAGGGGCCATAGACTCTGCTCCAGCAGAACTAGGGCCAGCCTCTGGCTCCTCCATTACAGGTTCAAGCCCCTGGGGCTCTGGCTCCTCCATTATAGGTTCAGATCCCAGAGGCTCTAGCTCATCCTCTGAGTCCTCCAAGCCATCTTCCAGGCTGGGCATGACAGGTGGATGGACGGCAGTCTAGGTCCTCTTGGGGAGACCTTTTCCATAAAGAAAGGATCCAGCAGTGTGTTGTGTATGCTGCAGCCACATACACCTTGTAGGAAAGTCCAGGCAGGGAAGGGAAGCTAGCTGAAGCCTTAGGCACCGAGACACTGGTCCTGCTGTTTGAAAGGCGGGATTCATGGAAACCAGGCGTCTGACACAGTGGTATGCTTCAAGAAGGAGATTGTTTTATTGTTATAAAATGATTAATAGGTCTTGGCATCTAAACAGAGGTTGGTGGATGAAGGGAATACTCCTAAAATAAAAACACAAGTCTGTGAGTCTCCCTGCGATGAGATGCCAGGACCATTGCGCCTGAAAGCAACCCCCATCCAGTGGCAGAGAACTCTCCCAGCAATCTCTCCATCATCTCTTATGGCATAAGCCCCATGATTTCCAGGAGAAGAAACCAGAGCTAGTGGCTGACCAGACACTCTTGGGCCATGGTTGCATCCTGTCCTGTAACTGCAAATAGTTAATCTCTGAAAAGTTGGGTGGTGTTATTCTGAGCAGCTCTTGAAACAGAACCAGAGCCTGAAGGATTTGTGCTTTCTTCTCCTGATGCGTGTCTGGACTTTCATTTACTAAGAGCAAGGAAAGAAGGGAGAGAGCTCATGTGAACAGGAATACTTCTCTCTCTTTGGCAGTCTCACCTGTCTACTGTCAAGGTCTGGTATGATTTTGGCTGAAAGCAAAAGATACTGCTGTCTAAGGGCCGGGAGAAGCAAAGAGGGGTCAGTCTGCGCAATGCAGATGGAGGCCCTCCTGAGGCACCTGAAAGTGGCCTTTAGGCTGCAGTTTGACTAGGACTCTCGTCAAGTGCCAGCACTTCCGCCCATCGCTGGAAGTGACTTCCTGTTCACAAGCTGTAGGGCGCCTTCTGCCACCTGCTGGACACCTACCATCTTCTACCATCGTCTGATGCCCTACCTTTGGCTTCTCAGCCCTCCCTTGATCTTCAGCCTCCTTGCCACCCGGTTCCTGCCCTGATGTCTTCCTGGTGGTGCTGGCAGAATAATGGGAAGGTATCTGTGGGTCAGAACCAGCGCAGTGTCCACTCCCATCTCGCCCTTGGGCTGGCCAAAGCGTTGGGCTGGTGGACGTGTGTTGATTCCTCCTGGTGAAGGGCTGGGGGCTTGGCTTACAACCCCCACCACTCCAAGGCCACTGGCACCTTGCGGTGTTTTAAAAGCCTCACCTGACTTCCCTTCCAACTTCATCTCTGGCCCTGGAGGGAGGAAAGGGACGGCCCGCGCCATCGGGCCCTGAAGAGGAAGAGCCCTCACCCTCCTCCTTTCCCGTCATCCTCTGGCCTGGGAGGGAGCGAAAGGACAGGCCCAAGCGCCATCGCCATCGGGCCTGAAGAGGAAGAGCCCCTCCCCTCCTCCTTCCAACTGTCATCCTCTTGCCTGGGAGGCGAGAAAGGACAGGCTAGCGCTCGGCCTGAAGAGAAGAGCCCTCCCCTCCCTCCTTCCAACTGTCATCCTCTGCCTGGGAGGGAGCGAAAGGACAGGCCCAGTGCCATTGGGGCCCCGAAGAGGAGAGCCCCCCTCCCTCCTTCCGCTGTCATCCTTGGCCTGGGAGGGAGCGAAAGGACAGGCCAGCGCCATCGCCCATCGGGCTGAAGAGAAGACCCTCCCCCCCTCCTTCCAACTGTCATCCTCTGGCCTGGGAGGGAGCGAAAGGACAGGCTAGTGTCATGGACCGAAGAGGAAAGCTCCCCTCCCTCCTTCCGACTGTCATCCTCTGGCTGGGAGGGAGGGAAAGGAACAGCCCAGCGCCATTGGGCCATGAAGAGGAAGAGCCCTCCCTCCCCTCTTCCAACTGTCATCCTCTGGTCCTGGAGGGAGCGAAAGGACAGCCCGAAGAGCCTCCCCTCCTCCTTTCAACTGTCATCCTCTGGCCTGGGAGGGAGCGAAGGACAGGCCCGAAGAAGCCCTCCCACTCCTTCAATGTCATCCTCTGCCTGGTGAGGGAGCGAAAGGACAGGCCCAGCGCCCTCGCATCGGGCCTGAAGGGAAGAGCCCTCCCCTCTCCTTCCACTGTATCCTCTGGCCTGGGGGGAGCGAAAGACAGGCCTGCGCCACGTGCCTAAGAGGGAAGAGCCCCCCCTCCTCCTTCAACTGTCATCCTCTGGCCTGGGAGGGAGCGACGACAGGACAGGCCCGAAGAGCCTCCCCTCCCTCCTTCCAACTGTTCTCCTCTGGCCTGGGAGGTGAGCGAAAAGGACAGGCCTAGCGCCATCGGGCCTGAAGAGGATAGAGCCCTCCCCTCCCTCCTTCCAACTGTCATCCTCTGGCCTGGGAGGGGAGCGAAAGGACAGGCCAGTGCCATCGGGCCGAAGAGGAAGAGCCCCCCCTCCCTCCTTCCGCTGTTCTCTGGCCTGGGAGGAGCGGAAAGGACAGGCCCACGAAGCCCCTCCCCTCCCCTCCTTGTTCCATCCTCTGGCCTGGGAGGCGGAAAGGAAGGCCCAGCGCATCGCCATCGGGCTGAAGAGGACGCCCCCCCTCCTCCTTCACTGTCATCCTCTGGCCTGGACGGGCACGCGAAGGACCAGGGACCAGCGCCATGGGCCTGAAGGGAAGAGCCCTCCCCCCTCCTTCCACTTCATCCTTGGCCTGGGAGGGAGCGAACAGGACCGCCAGCGCCACGGCCCAAGGAAGAGCCCTCCCCCTCCCTCCTTCCGACTTCATCTCTGGCCTGGGACGGGAGCGACACAACAGGCCCCCAACCCATGGGCCTAAGAAGAGCCCTCCCCTCCCTCCTTCCATGTCTCCTATGCCTGGGTGAGGAGCGAAGAAGGACCCGGCCCAGCGCCATTCTGGGCCTGAAGCGGACAGAGCCCTCCCTCCTCCTTCCAACTTCATCCTCTGGCTGGAGCGGAGCAACGGACAGGCCCAGCGCCATTGGCCGAAGAGGAAGAGCCCTCCCCTCCCTCCTTCCACTGTCAATCTCTGGCCGGGAGGGCAGCGACACAGCGCCACGGCCGGAAGACCCTCCCCTCCCTCTTCCAACTGTCATCCTCTGGCCTGGGAGGGATCAAGACAGGCCCACGCCATCCCAGCGGCCTGAAAGAGGAAGACCCTCCCCTCCCTCCTTCCACTTCATCCTCTGGCCGGAGGAGCGAAAGGCCCACCCAGGCCCGAGAAGAGCCCCTCCCCTCCTCCTTCCAACTTCATCCTCGGTGGGAGGGAGCGAAAGGACAGGCCCCAGCGCCCGATCGGGCCTGAAGAGGAAGAGCCCTCCCCTCCCTCTTCCACTGTCATCCTCTGGCCTGGGAGGGAGCGAAAAGGACAGGCCTAGCGCCATCGGGCCGCCTGAAGAGGAAGAGCCCTCCCCTCCCTCCTTACAATGTCCTCCTCGGCTGGGGGGAGCGAAAAGGACAGCCGACGAAGAGCCCTCCCCTCCCCCTTCCACTGTCACTCTGGCCTGGGAGGGACGAAAAGGACAGGCCCAGCGGCCATCGCCATCGGCCTGAAGAGGAGAGCCCCTCCCTCCCCTTCCAACTGTCATCCTCTGGTGGGAGGGAGCGAAAGGACAGGCCCTACCATCGGCCCGAAGAGGAAGAGCCCCCCCCTCCTCCTTCACTGTCATCCTGGCCTGGGAGGGAGGCGAAAGGACAGGCCCAGCGCCATCGCCCGCCCGAAGAGGAAGAGGCCCCCCTCCCCCTTCCACTGTCATCCTCTGGCCTGGGAGGGAGCGAAAGGACCGGCCGAAGAGCCCTCCCCTCCCTCCTTCCGTCATCCTCTGGCCTGGGAGGGACGAAAAGGACAGGCCCAGCGCCCTCGCCATCGGGCCTGAAGAGGAAGAGCCCCCCCCCCCTCCTCCTTCCACGTCATCCTCTGGCTGGAGGAGGCGAAGGACAGGCCCAGCGCCTCGTGGCCCTGCAAGAGGAAGAGCCCTCCCCTCCCTCCTTCCGACTGTATCCTCTGGCCTGGGAGGGAGCGAAAGACAGGCCCAGCGCCCATCGGGCCCGAAGGGAAGAGCCTCCCCTCCCTCCTTCCCGACTGTCATCCTCTGGCCTGGGAGGGAGCGAAAGGACAGGCCCACGCCATGCGGCCTAAGAGGAAGAGCCCTCCCTCCTCCTTCGATTGTCATCCTCGGCCTGGGAGGAGCGAAAGCAGGCCCCGCGCCATTGGGCCTGACGAGGAAGAGCCCTCCCCTCCTCCTTCCAACTGTTCCTCCTGGCCTGGAGGGAGCGAAAGGACAGGCCCTACGTGCATCGGCCGAAGAGAGAGCCCTCCCCTCCTCCTTCCGACTTTCATCCTCTGGCCTGGGAGGGGCGAAAGGACGGCCCCGCGCCATTGGCCTGAAGAGGAAGAGCCCTCCCCTCCCTCCTTCCAACTGATCCTCTGGCCTGGGAGGGAGCGAAAAGGACAGGCCCGAAGAGAAAGCTCCACTTCCTTCCAGGTCTGCTGGCCTGGGAGGGACGAAAGGAAAGGACAAGGCCATGCATCGGCCGCTGAAGAGAGAGAGACTCACTACTCCTTCCAACTGTCATCCTCGGCCTGGGAGGGAGACGAAAGGAACGGCCCAGCGCCATCGGGCCTGAAGAGGAAGAGCCCTCCCCTCCCTCCTTCAACTGTATCCTCTGGCTGGGAGGAGGAAAGGACAGGACCAGCCCATCGCCATCGGGATCCCGAAGAGGAAGAGCCCTCCTCCCTCCTTTCAGTCATCTCTGGCCTGGGAGGGAGCGAAAGGACCGGCCCAGCGCATGGGCCTGAAGAGGAAGAGCCCTCTGCTCTTCCGAATTGTCATCCTCTGGCCTGGGAGGAGAAAAGGACAGGCCCAGTGCCATTGGGCCTGAGACGGAAGAGCCCTCCCCCTCCCTCCTTCCAACTGTCATCCTCTGGCCCTGGGAGGGAGCGAAGGACAGGCCTAGCCCTCGGCACGAGAGGAAGAACCACACCCTCCCTCCTTCCGACGTCATCCTCGGCCCTCGGCGGGACGAAAGGACAGGCCCAGTGCCATGGGCCTGACGAACGAAGCGCCCCTCCCCTCCCTCCTTCCGATGGTATCCCTGGCCTGGGCGGGAGCGAAAGGACCAGGCCACACGCCATGGCCTAAAGGGAAGAGCCCTCCCCTCCTCCTCCGATTGTCAATCCTCTGGCCCGGGAGGGAGCGAAGGACAGGCCCAAGCCCATTGCGGCCTGAGAGGAGCCCCACCTCCCCTCCTCCGAATGCTCATCCTCTGGCCTGGAGGAGCGCGAAAGGACAGCCCAGCGCCATTGGGCCGAAGAGGACGAGCCCCCCTCCCCCTCCTTCCGACTCTGGCCTGGGAGGGAGCGAAAGGACAGGCCCGAAGAGCCCTCCCCTCCCTCCTTCCGTCATCCTCTGGCCTGGGAGGGAGCGAAAGGACAGGCCCAGCGCCATTGGGCCTGAAGAGGAAGAGCCCTCCCCTCCCTCCTTCCGACTGTCATCCTCAGGCCTGGGAGGGAGCGAAAGGACAGGCCCAACGCCATCGGGCCTTGATTATGAAAAAGCCCTCCCTCCAGTCCATCTGCCTTGGTCCAAGCCTCAGAAGGAGAGAAGAATGCTGGACCTGATTTCCTTCCCCCCACCATTCCCTTTTCCTTTTATGTTGTGTCTTTTTAGATTGTAAGCCTGAGGGCAGTGATCGTCTATTATCCCTTCTGTTGTAAGCCGCCCATATTCCCAGTGATGATTGGGCGGCATATCAATAAATCCTATTATTATTATTATTATTATTATTATTTATTATTAATGTTTGGTGGCCAAAAGGCCCGCCACTTGTCCCTGTGCCTTTTCCCTCCCAGATAAGGAATCATAGCATCATAGAGTCAGAAGAGACCCCAAGGGCCCTGATCCAGTCCAAGCCCCTTCTGCCATGCAGGAACTCTCAATCAAAGCATCTCTGACAGATGACCATCCAGCCTCTGTTTAAAGACCTCCAAAGAAGGGGACTCCTCCACAGTCTCCGAGGGAGTGGATTTCACTATCCAAAAGCTCTTACTGTCATGACATTCTTCCTAATGTTGAGCAGGAATCTCTTTTCCTGAAACGTGCATCCATTGCTCTGTCGCCTATTCTCTGGAGCAGCAGAAAACAAGCCTGCTCCAGCCTCCCCTTCAAATGCTTAAACAGGGCTATCATATCACCTCTTAACCAACTCTGCTTCAGGCTAAACATCCCCAGCTCTCTATCTCTCCTCAGAGGGCAGTGGGCTTTATGCTTTCGAGACCCTTCACCATTTTGGACACGCTCCAGCTTGTCAATGTAGCTTTTGAATTGTGGTGCTCAGAACTGTATACAGTATTTCGGGTTAGTCCTGACCAAAGCAGAATATCAATCTGGATATTATACTCCTATTGATCCAGCCTAGAAGCACATTTACCACATCACACTGTTGACTCATGTTCCACTTGTGCTTTATTAGGATTCCTAGATCCCTTTCATAT
Source organism: Sceloporus undulatus (assembly GCF_019175285.1). Taxonomy (NCBI): domain Eukaryota; kingdom Metazoa; phylum Chordata; class Lepidosauria; order Squamata; family Phrynosomatidae; genus Sceloporus; species Sceloporus undulatus. The sequence goes on along the minus strand of NC_056522.1, from coordinate 111,388 downwards.
GATGTTGTGTGAAGTCAGGTGTCCCCATCCTATATCTGTGCATTTCGTTTTTTCTGCCTAACTGTAGTACCTTACATTTCTCCGAGTTGAAGTTTTGTTGCCATTTTGTTAAATATGTCCCAGTTTCCTAATCTATCAAGGCCATTTTGAAGGGCTGGTTCTTGGCACCACATGTCCCTCTCTGCTCCTCCGCTGCCCCTTCCAGGCCCCTCTCCTTCCAGCTGTCCCAGGAGGGTGCCTGGGCCTTGGTGGGGCTGCTGCCGCTGGTGCCAGGACCACTGCCCATGCCTGGGGTGGGGTGCATGTGTGTAGGCAGGCGGTGGGCAAGTGGGGCCTGAGGGGGGGGTGAGCCATGGTCATAGGAAGGGGAGGGATCCCTTGCTGCTCACCCTCCACTCCAGAAGTACCTGGAGGGCAAGGATGCACCTGCCTAGGTCCTGGTTCCCGCTGCCCCCTTCCTGCCTTCCTGCCTGGAGGGTGGCACCTCCGCCTGGAAAGGCAGCAGCAATGGCCCTGTCTGGAATGAGAGTGGTGGGATGGGGAAGCAGCCTCCTCAGCTTTCCTCCCACAGTCCTGACTTGCCCATCTGTGTGCGCGTGTGCATGGTGTGCTTGCAGTGTTGCTTCTCCTCTGACCTTGTTTGCTCTTGCTGGAAGGGTTACTATTGCTGCTGAAGGGCTGGAGACACAAGAGGAGAATGAGGGCAGCCCACTGAGTCTCTTTCCCCTGGTCTCCATTCTGAGCAATTTGCCTCCTCCTTGCGCTTCAGCTGTGGGAGTTGCCTGGCTTGAGGAGCCTGGTGGATCTGGGGTGGGCTCCCTGCCGCAGCAGCTTCCTTGCAGGCAGAGGTGGGCCGGGGGTGCATGGGAATAGCCTCTTCCTCCCTTCCTCCTCCCCCCTTCCTTGACCTCTTGCAGTTCTTTCTCCCCTTCCCCACAGTTGCTCCAGACACTATCAATAACCATGTGAAGACCTGTCGCGAGGAGCAGAAGAACCTGCATTTCTTTGCTCCGGAGTATGGAGGTAGGGGATCGTGTGTGAGTGTGGTTTGCTTGTGTTGGCTCAGGATGCCCCCCCCCCCATGTTGTAAGTTTGGTCGGGAGGTTTTGGCGGGGGTTGTTTCTGGTCTGAAGATGGTTCTGTTTCCCCACAGAGGTTGCACATGTGACCACCGCTGTGGACATCTACTCCTTTGGGATGTGTGCGCTGGAGGTGAGATGGGTTTTCTGCCCCCCAATCTTTCGTCTTTTGGGGTGGACTTGCAGAGGCAGGAGGACCACCCTCATCTCATTCCATTTCTTTTCCTGGAAGGGTTAGAGGGTGGCCCTTGGGGGGGGGTGAGAAGTGGAAACGTCCCTTGGATGGTGTGGGTCTCTCTGGGTCTCTGGAGTGGGTGAGGGGCAACAAGGTGGAGCATGGAGCTTTAAGGGAGAGAAGGGTTTCAGATTGTTCATTGTTTATCTATTGCTTTTTGGCTTTAGTTATTTTAATGGGATAAATGGTTTATTTACTACAGTATTTTTTTGTATCTTGTGATTTTAGATTGTATGCCATTGGCAGGTTGGGTTTTTTATGACTATAAAGCGCCGTACAAAATTTACAGCGCTATATAAATAAACACTAATCATAATAAGGGAGGGGAGATCTCAGCAGCTACTTCTAAGAGGAGAAGGCGGCTTCAGAGTGTCTGCTGAAGGCCAGGAGGCTGCCATTGGTATCAGGGAAGGGGCTGGTACTTTGGGCCTTTTGGAGGAGAGGAGACCAAGCCCCACTGAACCCTCTCCCCACTTCTGCCACCCTCCCCTTCCAGATGGCAGTGCTGGAGATCCAGGGGAACGGTGAGTCCTCCTACGTGGCCCAGGATGCCATCAATAATGCCATCCAGCTGCTGGAGGACCCCTTGCAGCGGGTAAGACCCCAGGGACAGACGGCTTTGGGAACTGGCTTCTCTTCACTTGGACCAGAATTGGTCTCAGTTCCACCTCCGGGACCCAAGCAGTGACCAGAACGCAACCTGCAGCCTAGAGTTTGTGTATTTTTGAGCTGGTGACTTGCCCCAATGAATGTGTGATTGAAGAAGTTGGGGGGAGCAAGTGCCCAGAGGGAGGGATGCAGTGGTCCTTGCCTCTCATGGTGCGTGAGAAAAGATGCACAGATCTTTGGCTCTCCAAGATGGACTCTGGTCAAAACCAGCGGTGAAAATGGACCCTGCTTCCTTGTTCTCTTTGAGGCAGGGGCTTTGATTTGGCCGCCATCTATCTACCCTTCTCTCTCCCCCCTTCCCTCCCAGGAGTTCATCCAGAAGTGCCTACAGACCCAGCCCAGCCAGCGACCCACCGCCCGAGAGCTCCTTTTCCACCAGGCCCTGTTTGAAGTACCCTCCCTCAAGCTCCTGGCTGCCCACTGCATTGTGGGCCATCAGCGTGAGTGTGGAGGGGGCCAGGGCAGCCCTTGTGTGGTGACTGTGGGAAGTGAGGGATTGGGGCCCAGAGAAAAGGCTGCAGCCCCTGATCCGGAGGAGCCAGCAGCCCTGTGTCAGGCACCACCTTCTCAGTTCCCCCTATGGAGGCATCCTGTTTCCAGACCTCCATCACCAGGCCCATTCGCTGGCCACCAGCTCTATAGGCTGGCCTCCCCCTTGGGAGGAAGCAGGGGCCTCTGCTCCCTGAGCCCAGTGGGCTGTTTGAGTACAGAATCTTATTTGGCCGCTGGGTTGCCCAGATTGGGCACAGCATTCACGATAGCGGGGAGAGGCTCCCTGCCCACCTGTGTTTTGGATTCTGTGCATTCCTGAGTGACAGCTCCCATGCCCCCTCACCCTCCTTTGGGCTCCTCTGGGGCCAGTCGGAGCCAGTTCGGTGCCCTTTGGCGCCATCGCACCACACCTGCTTCTGCCAGCCTTTCTTTGCCCTCATTGGCCCAGCCCGTCTTGAATATGGAGATGACACCTGTGAAAGGTGCCAGGATCACTGCAGTGGTCCTTCTGGCCCATCCAGGTGGCCCCCATGACGCACCCTTCTCTCTTGGCAGACATGATCCCCGAGAACGCGCTGGAAGAAATGACCAAGAACCTCGACATGAGTGCGGTGCTGGCAGAGATCAGCCATGCCGACCGCGAGGGCGTCCGCATGATGTGAGGCTCCTCTGGCGCGCCGGGAGGGATGGTGGACCCCCTCTTGAAAAGGCTGCCAGGGTTTGTGGGGAGATGGGCCAGGGTGGGGGTCACTTCCCTTGCTGAGTTGGCCCTTTCCCTCTTCCCAGCTTCTCTCAGTCCCCAGCGCTGGAACTGGACAAGTTCCTGGAGGATGTGAGGTAAGAATGTGGGTTGCTCCCCGCCTTTGCTCTACGCTTTGGTGGGAGGAAAGGTGAGCTGGCCATCCATCTTCCATGGAAGGGGTTTAGCCCTGACCCTCTCTTCCTACCCCCCCCCCCCCCGGAACGGCACCTTTCCCCTGCCAGCCCTTGGCCTGCCCCGCCCCCAGCAGCCCCAGCAGGAAGTGGTGAAGTCCCCCATTGCGCCCCCTTCGGTCAAGACTCCAACGCCCGAGCCAGCCGAAGTGGAGACCCGCAAAGTGAGTGGCTCCGTCCTCCCTATGCCACCCCCAGCCTGAGGGCAGACCCTTGAGCTCATCTGCCTGACAGCCTCCTTTCTCCCCCAATTACCCTGCCAGGTGGTGCTGATGCAGTGCAACATTGAACCAGTGGAGGAAGGCGTCAGGCACCACGTATGTACTGCTGATGGGCAGGGTGGCCTCCTGGGGCTGGAGGCTGGGGGCTGCTGCTGCCAGCGGTGCCTCATCTGGGAGCTGAGTGGGGCACCAAGCGGTCTGGAGGCAGCAGCGTTATGAGCGGGTGGTTCCTAAGATCCTGTGCTTGGCTCTCCCCCTGCCTAGTTGACTTTGCTGCTGAAACTGGAAGACAAACTGAACCGGCACCTGAGCTGTGACCTGCTGCCCAGTAAGTCAGGGATGCTTTGACTCGGAGTTCCTGCATGGCAGAATGGGGTTGGACTGGATCAGGGACCTTGATTCTATGATTCTAAGTACCCTCCTCTTGCCCCCACCTTGGGCTCTTGGGGCCAAAAATTCATTGCTCTCTGCTTGGCTTTCCACAGGTGACAACATCCAGGAGCTGGCGGCTGAATTGGTCCAGCTGGGATTCATCAGTGAGGTGGGTTCCCTCCTGCCCCCTTGCTTTTTGGGGGGGGGGGGGGTGTCAGGCCTGCCTCCTCTCCCTCTTTTCCTGCTGCCTTGCCCTCATGGCCCCCTCCCTCTTTCCCGTCTCCTGCAGGCGGATCAGGGCCGGTTGAGCTGTTTACTTGAAGACGCCTTCAGCAAGTTCCTCTACTCGCGGAACGGGGGGATGGCGGCCGTCACAGTCTCCACCTAACGGCCCTCCCCTGCCACCAGCAGTGCCCCCGCCGGCATGTCTCTGGTCTTTGCTGGGTCACCTGCAGACAATCGGTGCCACTGTTTGGGGCAGAGGGGGGGCATGGCTGGTGAGGGGAAGGGGCTGTGTGCCTTGTGTCAGTATTACTATTTCGCCGGCGGCCGGCAGCCCCATCCCACCCCCGCATGGAGTTTTCTTTTGCTTGAATTGTACAGAATTTTTGCACAGCACAGAGAGGTCTGTCTTGTTATTTAAGGAAAAGGGAGGCCCAGAGGAGTTGGTTCCTGGCCCCCCCCCAGCCTCCCTCCCTCTGGCCCTTCTCACACTCACACTCGCACTCGCGCCTTTCTCTGCAGGCCATGAGGCCCCTTTATCCCCCCTGGGGGTGGGGGGGAAGGCAGGCCGGCAGAGCAACACCTGGGGGGGGGGGGTTTAGGGTCAGTGAGATGTTCCTTCTGGTTGAAGGTCAAGAGGGGCAGAGCCGGTCAGTGAAATGTGGCCCCTTCCCTCCCTTGGGCTGCTGGGTGCCTCCATGTGTTGTTTCTGTTCCTATTTTTAATAAATGGTTTTGTAAGTACATGGCCAATGCTGCAACCTTTGTGTGCCTGGTGTTAAGGAAGCGGCCCCGACCTTGTCCACCCTTCTGTCCTTGGATTGCCCCTTTTGCACCCAAGTGGTAATGGTCTTCTGGGTGAGGGGATGCCACTGGCACGCCTGGCACAGCCCCTGCCCCATAATTCAGAGGCCTCATCAAAGACCCTAGAGTTGGAGGAGAGATCCCAAGGGACATCTGGGTCAACCATCCTCTATTTAAAAATCTTCAATGAAGGAGACTCCATGGTTGGAGAGCTCTTACTGTCAAGAGGGTCTTCCTAATGTTTATGGGGATCTCTTTTCCTGGAGCAGCAGAAAACAAGCTTGCTCCATCCTCATTCTGACACCCCTTCAAATATTTAAACAGAGTTATCATGTTAACTTCCTCTTCCCCAGGCTAAATATACCCTCCTGGCTATTGATGCTGGCCAGAGCTGGTAGGAGTTGTCTTCTTTCACATTCTTCTGGTACTCTTCTGTCTCCTAAATTATGTCTGTATCTGCAGAGGGAGGAATCCACATCTGCATATGCAATCCCTGCACCTGGCAAGGGTCTCTTCCCCACTGCAGCGAATGTTCCCCAGGCACTGGCCTCTCCTTTGCGGGGGGGGGGGGGGGGGGGGCGGGGCCCTGCCCCTGCCCCGGCAGCGGGCCGGGGGGGGGGGGGGGGGGGGGGGAGTTGCTGGACCCTCCCTCTAGGAAAGGAGGAGAGCTGAGCTGGGAAGCACTCCTTTTGGGCTACCAGCTTAGTTCCATCCTGCCCTGAGGAAGGAGAACAGAGTAGCCCTGCAAAAACAAGGGCCATGAGTAGAGGGGGGTGTGTGTGCGCGCGCGCGCGTGCAGAAAGGTGGGCAAACCCTGCGTATTGGGACCTTCAGCGTGGCCATCCCTGTTGGCAGCAAATGCAGGAGACACACTCAGCGGCCTATTTCGCACCGAAGCACGAATGCATACAAACAGAAAATTTAATCCAGGAAAATAAATACAGCAAGGCTTCCAGGATGCAGAGCCTGGCTGCTGGAACTTCACTGGAAAGAGAAGTTGGAACTGGGGAGACCCCCGCACAACTGGCTGATGAACTTGAGGACATCCTGGCAGGAGGGGCTATGTGATGTCTATGGGGAGGACGGACAGCGTCAAGTGGGGGAGACCAAGGCCTTGGGGGACCCAGCCAGGGCCAAGCCTCCTGCCCTCCCCCTTTCCCACCGGGACTCTCCACTGGCCACCTCACCTTGACCGCCATCAGGAACTTGTTCCAGCTTTCCTTGTTGGCCTCCTTCCCAGGGTGCTTGAACACCACTTTGTTCCTCAGCACAGGGTAGCCTGCAGAGGAAGACAACAGCCATTGCCAGGGGCACTACCTGGCACCATTTTCCTGGAGTCCCCCCCCCCCCGAGTGTCCCCTTCCATGGGACCCTCACCCTGGACTGAGAATGGAAGGGGGACGGCCAGGGAAGTAACTCAGGATGCCCACCCCCTGCCAGGCTTAGCATGGCCCTTTTGGCAGTGGCTGCAGAACCAGGTGGGAGATTGGATTGGGTTGGCCAGATGCCTACTCCAGAAGCATCCACTGAGGCTGGGTCATTCCTGTCGCTATTTAATGGCTGTGCCGGGAAGAGGGTTGGGGATCTGATGACATTCACTGGGGGTGATCCTGGATCCCCTCTTACCGGTGATGAGGCAGGGCATAGAGCGCACACCGGTGCTGGCTGCCACGAGGGAGGCCTCGTAAGTGTCCCGCTCGTCCTGGGGCAGCACCTGCTCCAGCCGCTGGTCCATTGAGACAGTCAAGACCCAGTCGCGGACCTCTTCGCGCTGCTCCTCCTGCCATGCCGGGGACGACAAAGAGAAATGTTTCTCAGAGGGGGTGCGTGACTGTGGGAAGGAAGAGGCTGTGCGCCTTATTGCTCCCCCCAGAAAGCCCCCCCCCCCCCCATTCTGGGGGCTGAAAAAATGCAGCAGCATCTCCCCCCCTCTCAACTTACGGAGACGTGTTGCTTGGCTGGGAGTGGCACTTCGAAAGGGATGTCTGTATTCTGGAAGTCGGAGTGGTCAAGGGCATCCAGGGAGCCTTCCTCGATCGCCTGGTGGGGGAAGAGAACATGAGAAGGGCAGCTGGGCCCACTCCCCACTCACCCACAAGAGCCCACCCAGAGACTCACATCCGTCAGGTCAAGGAACCGGTTCAGGAAGATGAAGGCCATGTTCTCCCAACCGACAGCCTGGGGACGGGAGACATGGAGGGAGGGAAGACGGTTTACCCAATCCAGGGCAGTGTGGAGCTCTTTGGAGGCAAAGGGCTTTTACCCCAGCCCTGCCTTCTGGGCTCAGGAGTGCCAACACCAGCCAGGTCCTTCTCAGCCAAGAGGCTGCTCCTGGGGCTCAGGGAAGCCAACTCCCAACAGTGCCTGAGATGCCTCCCCCATCTAGCCCCTCAAGTGCTCTGAGGACCCAGAGGGTGAAGGAGAAGACGTTGGCAGGGCAAACAGCAACACCTGCCCCCCAGATGCTCCAAGAGGGAACACCCCCATCACCCCACCAGCAATTGGGATCCTCAGAGTCAAACCCTGGGCAAGGATCTATCTTGTGGCAGCAAAGCCCACCTGAGGGAAAGGGCACTTCTGGCATGGAGCCAATGTCCACAGAACCACCCTTTGGGGTTTCCCACAGTGGGGGGGGGGCAGAGGCTCTCCCAGACCCCCCTTTCCTCTCTTGGCTTTCCTCTTCATCTCCCCTCTCCCACTATGAGCTTCCCAGGACCCTCAGGGAGAAAGGAGACTCCTCTGGCTCTCCTGGGGGCTGGGCATCCTCACCAGGAAAAGTCTATCCAGCTGCCCAGAATTTCTCCCAGGGCACTCACTAGACCTCCAGGCTTACCTTGGCAGCCGTCCCAGCTTCATAAAAGGCTTTGTCTGCAGGAACAATGTCTGTGTGGCGTAAGAGGGAGATAGAGAGCTTGGCTGCCACGCTGTCCTGAGGGCGAGAGAGATGGCTCAGGCCCGGCCATTCCTGCCCACGACCTCTGCTCCGCGGCTCCCATTCTGACCCCAGGGCAGCCAAAGCCGTTCCAGTCCACACAAGCTGCATCTTCCTTGCCCTTGGCCACAGGAAGGCTGAGCGTCCAGTGTGGCCAGGTGAAACCTTCCAGAACCTTGCCTTGGACAGACCAGAGGAGGAAGGGGGGCAAAGTCCCCTTGCAGTCCTTCTCTGAGAGCCCTTTAAGCGCCTGAAAGAGGTGCATAAAGGGCTGGACAGGAGAGGGGAGCTATTCAGGCTGCTTCAAGGATGCCAACATGCTGGGGGCAGGAGGAGAGCTACAACTGGAGCTGCCCTCTAAGTTCTCACATGAGGACTAAGACCCACATGCACCCAGTGCAGCAGCCAGGTCTGTCCGGGAAGCTCCTGGTTCAGGTGAGAAATGGATGGGTAGGTGGACAAACGGGGGTCCCTGGAGAGCCCCCCCCCCAATCCTGTGCTGGGGGTTGCCTGTGGGAGCCCAGCAGGCAGGAGATTGATGGGGGCCTCTAGAGGGGAGCTACCTGGAGGCCGGAGGCTGGGTGGCCCAAGGGGGGAAGCCAAAGGGCACCCAAGGAGAGCAGTGGAGGCAGTGGGGAAAAGAAAGTTGCAAGGGGTCAGGAGGCACCAGTGAGGATGTGGGGAAGAGATGGGGACTCCTCGGTTGTCCCTGGAAGAGCAGGAGGAGTAGTCCAGGGGTGTCCACTCAGCAAGAGAATGGGGGGGACAAGCGAGAGGCTGGAAAAGTGGGGTACCCTCTCCGCCGGCACCACTCCTCACCAGCTGCTTGATGCTCTGTGCTGCAGAGCGTGTGGCGTAGTAGTGAGCAACAAGCAGCATGGTTTCAAACTCCTCGTGTGCAGGTGTGTTTGCTTCGCTTGACTTGACAAGGTTTTCACACTGGGGGAGGCAGAAAGGAAAACACTGCAGTTTGGCTTGGGGCCTCAGACCTTGGGGCCCCCAGAAACCCTCAGGTGTGGGGTTCAACCTCCTTGGAGCTGCAAAAGGGAAAAGAGCCCTGCGAGGCTGGCCTGGTCCCGGGGCTTGGGCTGGGGGAGCAACCCCTGAGCGTCAGAACATTCGCTTTCCGTGGGAGGGGCCCAGGGGCATGTGCACCCTGCCTCCATCGAGGGAAAGATGCTCCCCAACAGGGAAGGGAGCCAGCCATGCTGCCCTCTGCCCATCCCCAATCTGCAGCTTCCCCTCATCCCTGGCTACTGGCTGTGAAAGCTGGGGCTGATGGGATCTGCACTTAAAAGCCTCCAGAAAGCCCTTTGCTGGCGGGCAGAGGGCAGCTGTGGGGAGGAGATTTCCCCTCCAAGAACCAGGCCATGAAGCCCCCTTTCCTGGCAGCAGGAAAGGAGGAGGTGAGAGTGACACGCTGGCCCTCCATTGTTCACCCCTCACACCAACTGGCAGCCATAGCTGTCGTCTGAAGACCCATACCAAGTTGAAGAGGACGTCCCGCAGGTCGGCCCAGCTGTGGTAGGCCTCTGCACTGTTCATGTTGCCCACGTTCACCATCTCCACAAAGAGCCGCTTATAAATGTTGAAATTCTGGGTCAGTGAAGAGGAGGAAGAGGAGCGCTTTAGGCTGAGGGTCCTGCTGATGGGCATCCCTCAGGGCACACACGGCCCTGGCCCGACCTCTCTGCCCTGCGACACCCCTCACCTGGGCATTGGCAGGGGCCCCATGCTGGACATAGAGGCCCAGGGCTTTGTCCCAGCTGCCCTCTCGGATGAGGTGCGTGGCGTAAAGAGCCACATACTTGTGGAGCACCTTGTAATTCTAGGTAGAGAAGAAGAGACAGAAGAACTGTGGAGCAAAACAAGCCAGGACTAGTGGCAAAAGGGTGGCCATCTGGCTCTGAAGCCCCTCCTGGGGGCAGCTGGAGGGGCCAGCCTGCTGCCCTCTACTTTGGGGGAGTTAGGCCCCCAACCTGGCGCAATGAATGCTCCTGAGGAGCACCGGCATCCCTGCTGATGGCATGAGCACTACTTCCTGTGGGCCTTTCTGCCCCCCTTCCTGACATGCAGGCCCACAGGTCAGGCAACAAGACTGCCCTGCCCCACGGAAGGCCACCACTACCACTGCTGCCTACCTGCTTGGCAGCAGTCTCTAGGCACTTCTCCCATTGCTCCCGTTCCACATACATGTCCAGGGCAGCCATGACGTCCACACCCACCAGCTGTCAAAGACAGAGGGAGCCAGTCTGTGGCCACGATGGGCACCTGCAGAGGCAGCCTTGTGCCCAGGCCTCCCAGCCCTTCCTGCCCTCACCCAGAGAGCCAGCCATGTTCTGCTGGCCAGAGGATGGACCTGATGGAGGCCTCTGCCACCTCCTGCTTCTCTTCCTCCGCCCCACAGCTCTTTAGGCCCAGACCCTCAAAAGCACTGTGGGCGCTTGCCCCACCCAGACCCTTCCTCACCGAGTCCACTTTGCCCTGGTCCTTCAGATAGTTCTTGTAGTGCTGGTCCACATACTCCTCGTACCTGCCATGGGCACAGCAGGGATGAATGGATCGGGGGGGGGGGATGGATGAGCCTCTCACCCCCACACACACACACCTGAGGCACTCCCCCACCAGGCCAGCCCCTAATGCAGGTGGGGGTCCTTGGGAGCCAAGTGGGGAGGGGCTCCAAGTGGACAGCAGAACTCCTCCCCCAGTCCCAAGCAACCTGGGCACAGAAGGCCTCTGAAAGTGAGTCCCAGAGGGCCCTGTGCAAAGGAACCAAGTGGGAGGGCATACCTGGGGTCCAGCTCCTTGGCCACCCGCTTGGCCTTGTTCCATTCCTCTCCCTCCATGAAAGCGTCAATGGCTTCCTTGATCAGGTCCAGGTTCAGGTACAGTTCTGCTGCCTGGAGTGGGGGGAGGGGGGGCAGAGGACGGTCATTGCTGCCACCAGCCCAATGGCAGGGAGGGCTGGGCTTCCCTTGCTCAACTGACATCTGGCAGGTAATGGTCCCCCGCCCCTGCCCCCCAGCCCAGTTACAGCCACTCTTTCTGCCTCTCACCACACTGAATTTCCCGATGCTGACCAGCTGGGGCCCAACTGTTCGCATCACCTCCGTGCTCCGTGGCTGCCCAAGGAACTTGATGGCCAGCTCAGCCGCCTGCCAGGAGACCAAGGGAGGGAGTGGTTATCACACTGGCAGCCCCAGAAGGTCTGCCCCTTCTTTCCCTTTGGTGGCCAGGAGCCCCTCTGAGAAGAGCCCCTTCGTCGTCATCCACTGGACATGACCCCTGGCCTGGCAAAGCAGCATGCCACCCCTTTCCTGGGCCCCGAAAGACTCCCCCCAGGGGGCCCTACAACACCTGCTGGCCAGCTGGCCGGTCACGCCAACAACAGTCTGCAGGGCTGAATGGGGTTGGACTAGAAGGCCCTTGTGGTCCCTCCCAGCTCTATGATTCCATGACTCCTACCTTCATCCAGCACTTCTCCATCATGGCTCTGCTGCTCAAATCCTGCACCTTCAGGTAGCAGTCCACGGCCCGGGCATACTCGCCTGCCTGCTCCCACTCGCGTGCCTGCTCCAGGAAGCCCTCCATGCCCCTGAAGGCCACAAAGTCTGGCTCAGGACCAGGTTGGGACAGGAAGGGACACCCCACAGACGCACGACAGAGCCCTTGCCCTGGCTGTGCTGACCCAAGCCCCAAGCCTCTGCCCCCACCCTCCAGTCACCTGGGCCCCTTCTTGGCCACCTCCTGCTCATACTCCTCCTGCAGGGCCTCCAGGTCGCCAGGGAGGTACTCCTTGCAGACCCGGAGGGCATCCGTCCACATGGCAGCCTCCTGGGGGACAAATGCAGGGGGCTGTGTTACCCTAGAGGGACCCAATTCCTATTGCCCCCCCACCCAGGCTGACTTGGGGAGCTCCTCTGCATGTTCTCCAAAGCAAGGTGGAGTGTCCCCCAACATCCTTGGGCCAAAGTGGTCAGCTCTCCAGCAAAAGACCCCCAGCCCACCCTTCTTCTCAGCCTTTGCTCCTTCCTCCATCTAGGGGACAGCTGGTTCCTCTTTCAAGAGCCCCTATATTCCTCATAGGAGGCTGTGCCACCCATCTGCCTGCACCAGGGGGAAAGGACTGGCGGGGGGGGGGGGGGGGCACCTTGTAGTGCTTGACAGCCAAGTCCAGGCGCTGAGCACGCAGAAGCAGGGCCTCCGCCTTCTGGAAATCCTTCTGATTGAAGGCAATGTCCGCCTGGCCCACCAGCACAATCACCATGCTGTCTGGATCGTGAGCCTCGGCCACACGCTGGGCCGCCCCCCAGTTCTGGACATGGGCATACCTGGTGAGGGGGCAACAATGGTCAAAGCCCCAGCATGGGGAGGGGGGCGGCAGCAGCCATCACAGGCAGCTCCGAGTGGACGGCCCAGGGAAGAGCAGGGGAGAGACATACCCATGGCAGGGAGGGTGGTAGGGGCTGGAGGTCACTCACATCAGAACTGCTTCCTTGGGCTTCCCGGCTTTCACAAACTCAACCTCTGCCTCTTCAAACTTGCCCTGAATTTGAGGGAAGGGAAGAAGTGGGACAAAGCAGGGGATGAGTGCATCAGTGCCCCCCCCACCACACAAAGGAAGAGAGAAACAACATTGGGGGTCTCCAGCCCTCCTCCCCAGTGTCCCCCCACCTCTTCTTCCAGGCAGGAAGCGTATTTGTAGTGGATCTCCGGCAGCTTCTGCTTCAGGGAAAGTCTGGCCAGCTCAAAGGCAAAGTCAAATATGCTACAAGAAAAGAAAAGTGGGGTAGGAGAAAGGAAAAAGAGAAAGAGAGCCATGTGAGGGAGAGCTCAGCCTCATGCTCTGCCAAGGTTGGCCCCTCTCACAGGTGAGGCCACCTTTCCATTCAGCGGGCATGGTGTGGGGGTCTCTGGGAGGAGGTCCACCCACAAGGACCATGGATGGACCTTCCTCCACGTCTGACCCCTCACCTGTTGTTAGCTGCATGGTCGATGGCCATCTCCAGAAGTCCAAATTTGTTGAGGAGCTTCACAGCTGCCTCCCCACCAAGGCTCCTTGCCCACAGGAAAGCCACGTGCCTGTGGGCACTGGCCCCCCCCATGAGCCTTGGCCACCTGTCCCAAGAAACAGAAAAAGGGGGTTGGGGTTGGGAATGAGAATGGTGGCCCCCCCTCAGGATCCCAGAGTGGAACAGCTGCAGAGGTGCCCACCGGACTCAAGCCAGCAGCCTTGCCTGCAACAGCCCTGCAGCTGCTCCAAGGGACAGCCCTCCCATAGAGGAAAGGCAGGAGAGGGCAGGCAATGGCCCCATGGCTGCCACTTCCAAGGAGGAAGGCTGTGCGCAGCCATGATAGGCGCAGCGGCTGCTCAGAATCTGATCCCCAGGTGCTGCCCTCCTCCAGTTGAGGCTGAAACCCCAGCAGACACCCCAGTGCTGCCCACCCCTTACCCGGTAGGCCTCATCCCACATGTTGTTCAGACGGAACATGTTGACCGCCGCCTTCCAGTCCTTGGCTTCCAGGTAGTGGTATTCAGCTTCCTGCAAACGCCCCTCAGCCTCTAGCTCCTGTGCCAACAGCCACCCGATTACCGAATGAAAGTGCCTCCTTCCCATGTTGCCACCACACAGCCACCTGCTGGCCCCAGGCCCCCTTCACGTGGCATGCCTTACCTTGCCAAGGTGGAGGTGTGTGTTGCCCAGCAAGTCCTTGTGGTACCTGGCCAGCAGGCGCAGCATCTCCTCATACTTCTTGCACTTCTTGTACATGGTGATGGCCAAGTCCGGCTCATCCACTGTGATGTACAGCCTGGCAGGGGGGAGGGGGGCACATCCTGGGCTGAGGGTGCCACTTCCCAGGAGATGCTAACCCCGACCTTGGAAAAAGGGGAGTTTGGCCAGCTGGACCATCCCATTCATCTCTCCCCGAGGCGGGCTGATGCCTTGCAGGCCTCCCAACCCCTCCCTGGCGCCTTGGGCTCCTGCACCCACCTCTCGGCCTCCTTGTACTTGCCCTGGCGCTCCATCTCCTGAGCCCGTGTGATGTACAGGGTGGAGACGTCTTCTGGCCGCATGCACTTGGATGCCAGCTGCAAGGAGAGTGGGGATGGAGCAGGCGCAAGGGAGTGGGTCCTCCCTGCACTACAAAGAAAGGTTCCAGAACATCTCTTTCTCTCTCTCCATCGCTCAGAGTGAGGGCCAGACCCACAGGGGCACTCTGGGGAGGCAGGGAGGTGGAGAGACCCTCCGTGGGTCGCTTCCCTTCCAGGAAGTCCAACCACCTCCAACTCTGAGGAAACGCCATCTGCAGCTGTAGCCAGGATGCACCAGGGATCAGTCACCATGCATTCTGCAGAAGAACTTGCAAAGCCCCCCTCACCTTATGTGCCTGTTCCCAGAGCCCGGCCTGGGTGTACATGTCGATGGCCTCCTTGATGCAGTCTCCCTTGACGTAGAGCTCCTCTGCAATCTGGGGAGGGCAACAAAGGATTCGCCTGACAGTCAGCCAGATCAGGGAAGGCTTTTGGAGCACTGCAGCCTGGGTTGGGCAGGTGGGGGGCAGCAGGTAGCTTTACCTCATACTCCTGCAGGGCTGCGTAGTGCTGGGCAATCCTGGGGTAATATTTGGTGGCTATCTTCTGGTCCTGCATGTCCAGGATGTAAATGGCTTTCTTCCACTGCCGGGCACCAATGGCTGCTTCAATGGCCTTGATGGCACACCTGGAAGAGGTCATATTCCTGAGGGCAAGGCCCTGGCGCTGCCCAGGCCCCAAGAGCTGGGGTACAGGGGCCAGCGTGCCTACTCCAGCCAGGCACTTACCGGGCCTCGATATAGTGGTTGATGGCAGCGTCCAGCTGCTTCTGCTGCACCAGGTGGTCACCCCAGGCCTCCTCCAGTTTGACCACCTCTGCTGGGAAGGCTGAGCGTGCCAGCTCCACTGCTGCAAGGGGAGGCAACAGTCACGGGAATAAGGCATGGCAAAGAGCTTGACATTTATTTTGGCCAGGCTGGACAGGGCACAGTACAAGGTGTTGGTCATAACCTTTAAAGCCCTACATGGCTTGGGTCCAGCTTACTTACTGCCGCTCCTAAAATATGGAACAACTGAGCTGTTGGAGGAGATCCGACAGAGCACCGCTCTTCACGCCTTTAAAAAAGCCGTCAAACTGGATCTCTTCCAGCAGACCTTTCCAGACCGACCTCCCATTCTACTGATACGTGATAGTCCCTGTCTGCTCCAAGAAGATCACGCCTCAATTATGTCTTCAAATTCATTTTAATCTGTATCTTATATTGTTGTTTTTGTTTTTAAGGTAGGGAGTTAGGGGATTATGTTGTATCGGTTTTATATGCATTATGTATTTTATGGATGTATTTGTCCTATTGTTACCCGCCTCAATCCATAAGGAGAAGTGGGATATAAATTAAAATTATTATAATTATTGATGTTGTTGTTGTTAATTGCCCTGGATCCCTCTGCTGGGCACCTCATGCCCCTCCTGCTCCCATTTTGCTGTGGCTGGAGCCATGGGTGTGAGTATACCGGGGGGGGGGGGATGCTGGGTGACTTTACAGTACGGGCCCAACAAGAGCATTCCAAATGTAAAGGGATACTGGTCTGCCATCAAGGGGCAG
This sequence comes from Sceloporus undulatus, assembly GCF_019175285.1. Classification (NCBI taxonomy): domain Eukaryota; kingdom Metazoa; phylum Chordata; class Lepidosauria; order Squamata; family Phrynosomatidae; genus Sceloporus; species Sceloporus undulatus. The sequence goes on along the minus strand of NC_056522.1, from coordinate 95,792 downwards.
GAGGACCAGGTCTTGGAGAGGCCACACTACCTGCCCCTTCGCCGCTCCCCCTCATACCTTTCAGGAAGGAGCTCCCCTTGCGATAGCACTCCAGCGCCCTCTGTGGATTCTGGATTTTTTCAAAGAGCTCTCCAGCCTAAGTGAGAGAGAGCGCAGGATTACTGCCATGTTCTCTACAGGGAAAGGGCTGCTGGAGCACAACATATTGTGTGGAAGAGGCCTCTCTTAGTGAGGCAGGCAGAGAGGCCCTTGGCATTGCCCTTCACCTGCAGCCACCATCCTGAGCTTGAAAAACCCCAACGCGGCCCCAGGAGGCCTTTGCAAGAAAATCTCTTTAACGCAGCTGCTCCCACCTGAAGGACGGGGACACTGGGAAGGACAGTCCCATTCAGCCACTTTGCACTCCCATGCAGAGGCCTGGGGGGCAGGGGCACCCTCTCAGAAGAGTGGATGGGTGGCAGGGGGTGGTCTCCCCGCAACACTCACTCTCAACCCCTCTGCTGGCCCCAGGGCTGGGGGCACCTCACCTGCTCAAAGAGCTCTCCCCGCAGGAGGGCAGTGGCAATGCGGTTGACGAGGTCCATGTTGCTCAGCAGCTCCTCCCGGCCCACCACCAGCTGTGCCGCTTTGGCCGGCAACCCTGCCTTCAGGTAGAGGCTGATGGCCGCCTGCAGGTCCCCCTGGCCCTGCTGCACCTCGGCGGCCCGCTCCTCCTGCTGGCTCTGCAGCAGCCACTCATAGTAGCCCTGGCGCAGCTTCTCCAGCATTGGGTGGCTCTGAGGGGGGGAGAGGAACAGGGCCATGGCACAGGAGGAGTGGGGAGGAAATGCTGGAGAGCACAAAGGGGTCTCCCCCATCCCACCCAAACTGCCACACTCACTTTGGCCTCTGCCACCGCAATGCACTCTTCCCACATGTGCAGCTCCTGGTACATCTCCATGGCCTCCTCCACTGCATTCTAGGAGTAGAAGTGGCATCAGTCGGGGGGGGGCAGGGGAGGAAGGCGTGGGCATGGGGGGGCACGTAACAACTGCAGCTCCTTTACTCACCTGCTCTAGGAAAATCATCTCTGCCAGCTTGTAGTTCTTCTCCAGCATGGCAAGGCGGACCCGGACCTGGTAGTAGTCAGTGCCATCCCCTCCCTTAAAAGAGACACGGGAGGCCTTCAGGGAGATGAGGAGGCTCTCCCCCAAATGCACAAAGGTAGGAGTGGAGCCCCCGCAGAGGGAGAGAGCAAGGGGGCAGGTTGGAAGCAAGGCAGGCCCCAGCAGCAGCAACACCTGCGGCAGGGAAGTGGGAGGTGCGTGTGTGGCTCTGAGGTGAGCATGTGTGTGTGAGTGTGTGTGCTCACAAGGGCACACACAGCCACAGCTGCAGCCACAGTCTGGGGACAGAAGAGGGAGGCCATTGATGCCTTGGAAGACTCTGGTGCTACTCACATACTCCCTGGCTGCTTGGTCCGCAATCTCATTGGTCTCGTGGAGGAACCGGACTTTGGGCATATTTCCCAGAGCAGCAAAACACCTACAGAGGGAAAGGAAGAGAAGGCTGGGAGAGAGGGGCTTGGCATGGAGGCAGCACCTCCAAGAGCCCCACACACAGCCACCTCAAACCCAAAGTCCAGGTAGGAGAGGACCCTGTCCCCTTGTACTGTATTTGTGACAGCTATGTGGCCAACTGGGAAGGAGGAACCCCATGGAATCCATTGAGGATTGCTTGGAGAAATCAGGCTGCTTTTTCTGGGGCCACCAGGGCCTTCTTCTGGCCAAATAAGCCCCCCCTCCCACTCTGCACCCATCCCTTCACCTCTCTGCAATGTGCAGTTGCTTGGCTTCCAACGCCAGTCGGCTGAGAGTCTTCCACATGGCCTCAGTCTCGTCAGACATCTCCAGGGTCTCCAGGTAGACCACAGCCCTGCGAGGCAAGTGCGAGGCAAAGGGGCTCAGTGGGGAGGGGAAAGGAAGGGAACTTCCCAGCTATTTCTATCACAATGTCGACACCGTGACTTTCCCCCAAAACTGCCGCTCAAAGCATGCTCCTCCCAGCATGGCCACTGCCGCTTAGCTAGAGGTGGGATTTGAGTCATGATGTCAAGGGTTGCTCCAGGTCCTCCTCCCATCGCTTGCCCAAGGAATCCCCTTCCAGCCCTGACCTGTGGTAGTCGCGGTCATCAATGGCTGTGCCAAACTCAATGAGCCCTTCATCCAGAGTGTAAGACACGGTGTTCATACCCTCCGTCACAATCACCTCTGTCTTCCCATTGTCCCGCTGCAGGTCCACAATGTCGCCCTGCCAAGAGCCATGGCCTCAGTCTTGCCCTTCCACCTCCCTGCCTTCCCCAGGGCCTGCTGTCCGGGGGGCCCTACATCCTCCCGCCCACTAAAGGAAGGGGCCTGGCACTGGAGAGGCAGCAGGAGGCCATCACTACCTTAATGGGGAACATGGTCACTCGCTCGGGGGTGTCGATGTTGTACCACACGCAGAGGTTGCTCCTGTTCTGGGCGACCACTACGTCGCTCCCAGGGACCCACTGGACATAGGAGCAATAGCTCAGAATGGTGGTCTTGGTGGCACTCTCGATGTCATAGAGGTGCAGCTAGAGAGGAAGGGAGGGGAAGCTGAGGATCAGTGGAGCATGTCGTGACAGAGAAGCCCCCCTCCCAGGCCTTCAGGGGCCTCCCCTTTCCTCAGGAGCCCCACAGCTCCTCCTCAGGCCTCCCTTACTTTCATTTTCTTGTCCCGGAAGAGCAACTTGCGTCCCGTCTCGTTGAGCTCCAGCCAGTCGATTTTGCTGTCGTGGCTGACGGTGCCAATGTTGCAGCTTGCCACAAGGTCCACTGGTGGGTAGGAAGGACAGAGAAGAGACAGAATCCATGGGCTCACGAGTCCAAAGCCATGTTCGTTGGGGGTGGGGAGGGGAGATGGGGTGCTTCTCACCGGCCGCAATGGTCTTGATGTCCACCAGGTAGGCCAGGCGCTTGTTTTCCTCAGACCCCTGCTGCCTCCTCTCATTGATACGGACACTGGGAAGGAAAAGAGACATGGGGGAAGCTGTTCAACAGTGGAACTCCTTCAATAGACAGTGGTGGAGTCTCCTTCTTTGGAGGCCTTTAAACAGAGGCTGGATGACCATTTGTTAATGGGAATGCTTTGATTGTGAGTTCCTACATAGCAGGGGGTTGGCGTGGATGGCCCTTGGGGTCTCTTCCAGCTTTGTGACTCTATGATTCTAAGTTACAAGGGGCAGAGGTATAGACTGTCACTGTTCCTCTTCCCTTCTCAGTCCCTTGGGAACAGAGGGGTCCTGTGCTCACCTGATGAGATGAGGGTTCATGAACTCTGTCCGCACGGAGCCCAGGATATCATCGTTCCCATACTCCACCAGGGTCAGCTCCCCAGCATTGAAGATCATGCAGACCTGGGAGGAGAGGAGGCTGAGGCTGCTAGGACTGCCTGGAGTGCAATGGAGGAAGCCCCTAGAGCCACTCTGAATTCCTTCCTGCAGGCCACTGGCTCAGTTGGAGGGGCAGGGAAGCGAGTGTCCCCCACCCCATTACTTCCCTTCCCACCCCAGCCAGAAAACATGCAAGAAAAATCCACCAGCTGTTTGGAAGAAGAGAGAAAGAGCAGAACAACTCCCCTGACTCACATTCTCGTTGTCAAAGAAAAACTTCTCATTCCCACCGGATCCTTGCCAGGGCACCTGGGGGAGAGAAGTTGTGCAGTGTGTCACTGGCCATGTTGGCCCTGCCATAGCCCCTCGCCCACCTCCACGATGCATGCTCAGAGCCTGGCCCTCCAGCTCCCCTTGGTGCCTCACCCCACAGAGGCTGACCAAACAGCTGCCACAGCCTCCAGAACCCTTTGCTCGGCTAAAGGGTCCGAGAAAACTCCAGCTAGACCTCCAGAAAGCAATTTCTGCCAATCAAGAACTAACTACACTAAGGAGGCAAACCCCCAAAGAGTCTTTCAGGGATTCTCCCTCAGCAGAATGAGAGCTCTGTGCAGCTCAGCCAGGGAAACTGGCTCAGGGAGTGGAGAAGAAAAGAGCTGAAACTGGCCTCAGCCAAGAGAACCAGAGAGAGCCCAGCGGGAGGCAGAGGTGCCCTGGACACAGAGAAGGGGTGGCTCACGGAGATGGTGGGGGAAGAAAGGGCATCAGCAGCAACCCGTCTGCCTACAGCCAGAGGGCCTCTGTGGGGATCACTGGCTTGGCCCAGTGCTTCAGCTCCCCCAGAGATCAGCAGCAGCTCTACTGCTGCCGCCACCACGCAAGGCCTTCTTCCCACAGGGAGCCCACTGCTTGCTGGATCCCTGCCTCCACCCCACTCGCCCCAGGAGTACCTCCATGAGCTTGTTGCAAGTCATGTCTCCCAGGAGAAGGGTGTCTGAAGTGTGGGCCACTAGGTAGCGCTCCTTGCCCAGGATCTTCACCTCATCAATTTCATAGCCATAGTTAGACTTCAGCACTATCCGCACCCCCGTGGAGAGATTCTTCACAATGACCTGGGAGAGAGCACATGTCCTCCGCTCTGGATTACGGCTGCTTGGGGCTTTCCTCCCAAACAGAAACCCTCCCCCCAATGCTGCAAATGGGAGCAGCTGAGTGGGGAGAAAGGGGCAGTCCTGTTTGGTCCCCAAGGGCCCAGGCTGGCCTCCCAAAGAGGCAGAGGGGCTTCTATCCCTGCAAGCAGCTAAAAGTAAGGCTGCTGTCTTTGGCAACTTTCATGTGTGACAGAATAAGCTTTACACCAGCCTTCCATCATTTGCCCAGTGCTTCTGCATGTCTCCAGCGTTTCGTTTTTAACAAAAACACAATGACACTGAAGATGAAGAAACAGCACAATCTTGCCAATTATGAACCATACAAAAAATTCTAAGGCAAAAACATATTTGGCCAACCAAACACTGAGGGGGCTACTGCTGGCAGTATGCCCTTCAGGGGCTGCAAGGGCTCCCACCAGAGAGGAGGCTGCCAGCACTTGGTCACCTGCTCACAACATCTGGGAGGCTTAATCTGCCTCCTCCTCCTCCGCAGCCAACTGAGGAAGTCTCCTTCCCTCCCTCCTCTGCCTCTTCGCTTCGCATCCCAAGTTGCCGCCTGGCAACCCTCTGCCCAGAGCCGCCCAGCAGGCCCTGTGTCCCAAACCTTCCTCACATACCTGGCTGGGCCCCACGTACGCCATCTCAAACTTGTTTTTGTAAATGCTCCTCCGTAGGCAACAGTCAAACTGCTCCACTCCGCCACAGAGAGTGCCCTGTGGGAGAAGACGCATCTTCAGCCCTCCTGCCCTGGGCCACACGCTGCCATCCACCCGTGCCCCCCGCCCGCTGGAGTGGAAGCCCTCTCCCCAGGAAGCTGCTACAAGGGGGAGAACGCACGGCACAAAGCCGCGATCCGTCCCGTTTCCAGGCCAAAGCAGTGATGGTGTAGAGGTGGGGGATCTCCTTCGGCTTGGCTTCTTCCCAGGCGCTTCGGCGCGGGCTCCAGTTCAGCACTCGCAACCTGGGGGAATTGGGAGGTGGAGAGAAGTCAGGGGGAGGGAAGGGGTTTCCTCTGCAGCACCCCCTGACCCCCAGCTCCAGCCACTGGCTGACCTGTCAAAACTGCCAATGACCACAGACTGGCCTCCTGGGCTGGCTGCCGCCACCGTGAACTCCTTCTCAGAAGTGTCTCGGCTGTAGTCGAAGGTCTGGATGACGTGACCCTCCCTCCCATAGGCCACAATCTTCTTGTCACAACCCGCAACCACAATGCTGTTAGAGGCCCAAGCCAAGGCATAAGGGGGACATGGATGCACCGCCAACTTGCCCTGCAACAAAAACCAAAGCCCAGAAGGAGAAATGGCATTGAGGATACTGGGGGGCACTACTGGGCCTTCTTTCCAGAGCTGTGTATGTTGTGAGGGGGAGGGGGCACATCTCCTGCCTCAGTGACTCCATATGCCTCTCCCTCAGCCACCACCAGCAAAAGAATAACCTTCTTTCCCCTAAGAGGCAGGTGGGGGGGGGGGCAGGGGGGGGCGGCAGTGGCCTTTTATTTACCCTTTTGCTCTATTTGTATTTGCCTTCTCTTCTGATTGGCATTTTCCAAAAAAGCAGCTGTTCATGTCTCAAATCAGGCAAGAGACTCAAGACAAGAACGCTGATCCTTCCCACCAAAGGCAGGCATGGCCCCCTCTCTCATGCTACTCTCTTTGGCTACAATGGAAGAGCCCCCACTCTTCTGTCAGGCAAAGGGTTCGTGGCAGCTGGCAAACTCCGGGGGAGGCATATTTCCTAGCCATGCAAGCCTGGTCATGCTGAGGAAAGGGCTCCTCTGAGGGGAGGCCTGCCCCACCTGGGACTCCCCTGAGCCTTCATCATCAAAGAAGTAGCGCACAATGGTTCCATCTGCGTGTCCCGACAGAAACCCCTTCCCTGAGACACTGCGAAGAAAGAGAAGAAGGACAAGGACAAGGGAAATGACTCAGCATGGGGTCTGCCTTCCTTCCTCCCAGCCTCCTCCTGGCCGCCAGAGGCCCCCTTCCCCCCCCCCCCGGCAAAGCGCCATCTGGGAGGACAGGGTGCCTCCCTGGAGCAGTCAGGGGCCGTGGGGCTTTCCCTTGCTCCCGCTCACTTGGAGGCCAGCGACACCACGTAGGAGTCCGTCCCGTAAAGGGTGGAGGACTTGTTGGTCTTGGGGTTTGCCAGGCGGATCTGTGGGAGAGAAGAGGCCAGTCAGTCCTGCAGTGGGCCCCCCTGGGGTCTGCCCCATGCCCCTTCTGCCCCCCCAGCCATGAGGCAAGCGGGGCCACCGCCAACAACCCTTCAGCCCCCTGCGTTTGGCAGAGGCAGCGCCTGCCCAGAGTCCCGCTGACCTTGCCGTCCGCCAGCCCAAAGACGATGGTGTTCTCCTCCGGCCACAGGAGGCACGTGACGGCGCTCTGGCGGAGAAGGGAGAAGGGAGCCAGGGTCAGGAGCCGCCGCAGAGAGAGAAAGGGGGGAGCAGGAGGGCAGCCCTGTGAAGCCCCCCTTTGGCAGGGGAAGGGGGCAGAGGGGCCACAGGGGCCTGACGCACCGTCTGGATGAACTTGTTGCAGATCACCTTCTTGTCTCCCCTGAAAGAGAAAGCCAAGAGGGGGAGCGTGGCGCTGGAGGGCCGCCTCCTGGGCCCCCTCAGGCTGCCCCTTGGCCCCAGGGGCCCGGGGAGGCTCCCCTCACCATTCCTCCCCGATCTTGTAGACGAAGATGATGTTGTCGCTCTGGCCGATGGCGATCTTGGTGGAGTCCGGGCAGAAGGCCAGCCCCTTCACCGTGTAGCTCTTCCGCCCGAACTGCCAGGAGGGGAAAGACAGAGGCGGGTTTCAGGCGGGGCTGCTGCATGGGGAGAGCTGGCCTGGGCCAGGGTGGCCTACCTTGCCTGGCGCCGCCTACCTTGGGGTCGATGGGCTTCGTGGAGAACTTGTCCCGGCGCTCGCCGTGTTCGTCGTAGAGGAGCACCACGCGCTCCACGGTGCAGACGGCGAAGCGCGCGTTGTTCGGGGCCCAGGCCAGGCAGGTCACCCGCGACGCCCCGTCCTGCGCGGACACAAGAGAGAAGGAAGGAAGGCAGGCCAGGGACCCTCGGTCAAGCGGCGCCCCGGCCCCGGCCCCGCCGGCCTCTCTCGCTCGCTCTCTCTCACCTGAGGCGCCAGGAGGGTCCGGACGTGCCGCAGCTGCATCCTCGCCCCTCTCTCTCTGCCTCAACCGTCTCTTAGCAACGGCTGCAGCCACGCAGCGCCCGGCCCTCGGGGATGACGTCACGGCGACACTTGGGACCCACAGAGCTACAAACAATAGAGCAGCGTTCCCCCCGCGACTTCCGGGAAGCGGCCCTGGCGTAAGAGACGCCTCTCTCGGGCGGAGCGCGCCTGCCTTCAAGCCCTTCCGGACCGGCAGAGACTCCCAGGCGAACCCGCCCCGGGGCTCTCTTCGCAGGAGGCTGAGAGAGTGTGACTTATCGCCCAAGGTCACCAGTGGGCTTCATGGCCAGGCGGCGAACCGAGCCCTCCTGGCCTCAAGGGTCGTAGTCCAACGCAGTGTTGCCTTCATTCTGTTGTGCCATCTGGCTCTATCTGTGTCCTTCGCTCGTCTTCGGGAAAGATCCCTCCTCCTGGACCTTTGCGAACCCGGAAGGCCGCCGCCTCTCTCCCGCGGGGCTTCTCTACGTTCCTATCTCCGCGCGCACTGGGGGCGGGGCCAGGCGGCGGTGCGCAGGCGCGCTGGGCCGATCCCCGAAGCCCCGCCCCCTCGGCCGGTGCTCTGCTGCGAGCGAGGAGGCCGCCATGGAGGCGCTGCGGGCGGCGGGACGCGCCGTCCTCCGGAGCCCCAGCCTCGCCCGCCACCGCCTGGCCGTCCCCCGCCTCCGCTGCCCCCGCAGTCGCCGCCGCCCCCCCCGGGAAGGTGAGTGAGGGAGGAGACGGGGAGGCCCCGCCGCTATTCCCCCGGAGCCTCTGGGAGGGAGGCCGCAGGACTCAGGGCGCCTTCCTTTCCCTCCTCGGTCCCTCCCTCGGCGAAGCAGCAGAAGATGGAGCCGGAGCCGGAGCGGCGGGAGAAGCGTCGCCATCGCCGTCGCCGCCCGGCTGCTGCTCGGCTGCCGCGGGGCCTTCGTGGTCGGAGCTGCGGGAGCCCGTGCTGCTGGTGGAGGGCTTCGCGGGCTTCGCGCTCAAGTACCTGGGCATGACGCTGGTCGGGGAGCCCCGCGGGGAGGAGATGGCCGCCGCCGCCGTCCGGAGGATCCTGGCCACGGTCAGAGAACGGGAGAGAGACTAGGGGGCGGGAAGGCAAGGCAAGGCAAGCAGGGTCCTCCCGCTCACGGCCCCCTTGGCTTCTCTCCCCCGAAACAGGCCCGGAAGGAGGGCCCCGGGAAGCTGCGGAAGGTGCTGCTGGGCGTCTCCCCGCGAGGCCTCTCCCTCCGCGACGCAGAGACCCGCGAGAGCATCGAGAGCGTCTCCATCTACAGGTCGGTGGGCGCTGCCTGCCTGCCTGCCTCCCTCCCTCCGGAGCCCCTGTCTTCCGGGGGCGGCGCCTCCAAGGCCAGGGATAGAGGGCCCCTGTTGCCCTCCTGAGCGGCCCCTTCTCCTCCTTCCTTCTCAGGATCTCTTACTGCACAACGGACAAGCTCCAGAACAAGGTCTTTGCCTACGTGGCGCAGAACCCCCGGAGCGGGGCCCTCGAGTGCCACGCCTTCCTCTCCCCCAAAAAGAAGGTGGTAAGAAGACCCCCCCCCCATTGCTGCCGGGAGGGGTCCCTTGTCCTGACCCCAGGCAGCCTCCACCTTTGGGGCGCCCTCCCCACCCGCTGCCCTTGCGCTCCCCTCTTGCAGGCCCAGGCGGTGACCCTGACGGTGGCCCAGGCCTTCCAGATGGCCCTTGACCTCTGGGAAGCAGCCCAGGCAGGTCAGTGGGGCTGGCGGGGGGGGGGGGGGGGGGAAGAGGGGCCTCTCGCTTCCCTCAGAAGTGGGGGCCAAGGGAGGGGGGTTCATGCTGGGCTTGGAGGGAAGGGGCCCAGATGGTTATGGGTCCTGGCTGGCCAAAATACAGCCCCCCCTTCGCCCGTAGGATTGGGCACTTGCTCCACTCGCCTGATAGCCCCCTTACCCCCCATTAAGGCACTCTGCACATGTCCAGGGGGTGGGGATGGGGGCAGCACTTCCTTCTCAGGGCCTTTCCTCTTTTTAGGCTCCAGAGAGGAGGAGGAGGAGGAGGAGGCAGAAGAAGAAAAGCCCCCCCAGAGGCCACTGTGCCCCCTGGAAGCTGGTCCATCTCTGGGCAGCCCTCCCTTCAAGGCAGACTTTGAGGTACCTCATGGGGGTGCCCCTTGCCCTTTCACTTGGTCATGCCCTTTGGGGGAGGATGCGGTGGGCCCCTAAGTAATAGGGCTGTCTGTGGTTTCAGGAGGAAGAGGAAGAAGGCAACTTCAACGACAGTCTTGCCAGGTGGGCCTCTGAGGGGGGAGAGCCAGGGGGAGGCTGGGGTTTCTTTTGGGGGGGGTGCAGGGCCTTCCTGTTTCCTCTCTGATCAGCTCTTCTCTCTGCCCCAAATAAGCTGCATGGAGGAGGGGGGCTACCCCACAGGTAAGGAGCCCCCAGGCCCTCTTCTCTGGGATGGGGTTGGGGGGCCAGCCTTCCTCCTTCCCCACTGACCTCCTTGTGTCTTTCAGGTGGCGGGGACATTGCCTTTGGCAGCCCCCCAGCCGCATGGCTCCAGTCGGGGGTGGTCTGGGGCTGCAGCCCCCCCAGCAGCTGCCTGCCTCCAGGGACCCTCTTCTGAGGCCGCCCCCCCCCCCCCCCCC
>NC_056522.1:82002-85378 GCF_019175285.1 Sceloporus undulatus | reverse complement strand
GCCTAGAAGCACCAACAGGGTCAGGCTTCCTCTGCCAATGCCTGGGCCAAGATGGGCAGCCAGAGCAACCCTGGCGGTCTCCACCCCAAATCCCGTCCTGAAGCTGGAGAAGAGGGTCTCATGGGCTGGCCTTCTCAAAGAGGGCAGATGGGAGACAGGCCTGTAGTTCTTCAGATCCAGGGTCCAGGGGAGGTTTCTTCAGGAGCGGTCTAACAACCGCCTCCTTTAAGCAAGCTGGAAGACAACCTCCCCTCAGAGAAGTGCCCTCCAGGCATCAGCCCCTGGACGGCCAGCCCTGATGGGCAGGGATCCGGGGTCATGCCGTCTTCCTCGCCCTCCCGAGGGTCTGGCCCATGCCCTCGGGATTCACAAGCCCAAACCCAGCGGGTTCACTGGGCTCCTCCTCTCGGCCGATCCAGGTCGGCTCTTGTTAAAAGCATCGGCGCAGGCCCTGGCCAAAGGGCTCTGGCAGGGAGGGGACCGGGGCCAGTGCCCTTGCCACCCGGAAGAGCTCCGGAGACGCGGCGCCTGGAGAGCAGAGAAGTCCTCCGAAACAAAGCACCACAATCGTCCCAAGAGAACAAACCCCGTTGGGCTCGAGGCTATGGCACTCTGGGAGTTGGAGCACGTTGTGGGGCCTTGCTTCCTTAAGCTCCGCTCCGCTCTGGGCCCATAACGAACTCCAACTCCCAGAATGCCATAGCTTACAGCGGTGCCAAGCCGGGTTATTTCTCCAGTGCGGACGCAGCCCATGCGGGGCTCACCCTTCCTCCGCCGTTCTTCCGCCCAGAGCCGCCATCTTGGTCCCACTCCTACCGCCTCCGCCTCTCTTCCGGCCGCGGAGCACGACGGGAAGGCGCCAAAACCCAAGCCTCGCTGGCCAGCCGGTCCTTCACTGCGCATGCGCGCCGCGCTGGCGAGACTTTGCCGTTCGCAGTTTAGGGAGAGCAAAGAAAAATGAAGAGTCGCCTCGCTTTCCGGATAAGGAGCTTCCGGGACTATTTTTGGAGGAGGAAGAAAAGTCAATAAGGAAACTCCTCCCATTTGCCCCGCCCCAAAATGGCGGCCAAGGAGGCGACCCATGGCCCCTACGGTGGCTGCTGCAGGACTACAAGTCCCACAATGCCCTTCCCTTGGCCCTTGGGAGCTATGACCTACACCAGTGGTCCTCAAACTGATCGAAGCCTCAGCCGCGTCGGCCAATAGCCTGGGATTCTGGCGCTGGAGTCCAAAGTGCCCTTCAAGGGCCCAGTTTGGGGAGCCCTGTCAGTCCTTGCCCACAGCGAATATTTGTCTCTAGGGAAACACTGGGAATTCCTTGCCCGGCCGCAGGGGATACATCGGGGCAGCCCTTTAAGAAACGTTTGGACTTCATCTCCCAGAAGCCTCAGCCGCGTCGGCCAATAGAATGGGATTCTGGGGCTGGAGTCCAAAATGCCCTTCAAGGGCCCAGTTTGGGGAGCCCTGGTCTACCCACAACAACCCCAGGCTCAGGAGGGGCTCCTTTCCCTTCCTCAGACGGCAGTCCAGGGGCATTTCCTTGTTCTTATGGCTGCCTTCCGGAGGAGGAGTGGCACATATAAGGACGCAGGGATGAAGGCAGGCTACGAAACGAAAGGACTGGGGCTGTTTGCGTTGTTGTGGTGAGCTGTGTGAGTGAGTGTCTGTGTGTGTGAGTGTGTCTGTGTGTCTGAGTGTGTCTGTGTGTTTGTGTGTGAGAGTGTGTGTCTGTCTCTGAGTGTGTGTGTGTGTCTGTGAGTGTGTGTGTGTGTGTCTGTCTGAGTGTGTCTGTGAGTGTGTCTGTGTGTGATAAGGAAAAGCAACATGGGACATACAGTAGTAGAAATAAAACATGTATGTGAGAGTCACTATGACTAAGCAAGAGCAATTAAGAAGCCACACAGGTGAAAAAGCTAGAAGGCTTGAATGCCAAGGACAGAGTTATAGAGTCTACAATTGGAAGCACCTGAGATTCATTAAGTGTTACCAGGTGAGATGATGAAATCCTTAAGGATGGGTGGAACTATGCGAACCAATCAGAATGAATGTACACGCCCACTGGGTGGGAATTAACAATGGCTAGAATAAGAGCATTGTTTGCCAATGTATTGTGTGGGTAGTTTGGAGAGATTGTGATTTGTAGGGCATATAGTATTTGTATATAGTAGAACAAAGTAGATCTTTTGTATAAGACTACTGAGTTGTCTGGTGTCTTGGGTGAAGATACAAGAACCAGCTGGATCCTGAAGAAGAAGGGTGAAGACTTCTGTGGAGCAAGAGTGAGAAGGCAAGGAGAGTTTGTCAGGGTCTTCAGCCTATTCTCTGTAACTCTGCTAAGCTATAACCACTGGCCAAAACTGGTCAGCGCCGGTGCGTAACAAGGTGGTGAGTTCGAGCCAGAGCTGAAGAGCTACAACTCCCATCATCCCTGACATGTGTGTGTGTAGCTAGCCGCCTTGGGTCCCAGTTGGGAGAAAGGCGGGATAGAAATCACCTGACTGCCTCCCTGGACGCCCGCTGCCTGTCCGGAGCCTCCCTCCGGATCCCCGGAGGGCTTGGGCCCCGGTCAGCCGGAGAGTCAGCCCCGCTGAGGAAGGCTAGCGAGGGTGGGAAGGGCAGCCCTGGAAGAGACCCCAGCTGAGAACGCTCAAGTCAGCCTGGCATCCTAAGCCACTCTCCTGCCCCGCTCCCTGGAGGGAGGAAGCCGGGAGGAGAGCCAAGAAGGGCAGGGAAAGGACAGCCCTGGGAGAAGCCATCCTCCTTCCTCCCAGGAAAGGGACCCAAGGCGGCTAGCAAATTTTAACCAGTCCATTGCAAAGGCTGTTGTTGTTGTTGTTGTTGTTGTTGTTTTTGTGAGCTGCCCCGGAGTGGCAAGCAGCCATTCAAACCCCGCCATTCTTCAAAGGTCAAACTCTGGCAGCCAAGCCCCCAACAGACGGACGGAGGAGGGACCGGGGGCCAGGGCTGGCCTCTGCGGGACCTGCAGAGCCCAGGGGCCCCGGGGTCTCTCCGGGGGTCGCCCTGAGTCCGGCCCAGCCCCAACAGCAACAAGCCGAAGCCCCAGGAAGGAGCCTTGGGAAAGAAGAAAGCGTCCCTCCTCGGAAGGGCGCCCCGTCGGGGCAAGAAAGGCAGCCTGCCAGGAGCCCAGCAGCGCCCCGCCCGGCCGAGGAAGCCCTGCCCCAAGGGCCCCTGCCTGGGCTGGGAAGCAAGGGCCCCGTGGCGCTTTCCATTCTGCTGCGCTTTTGCATCGCTGAGCCCGGCGGGAAAGTCCTCCTCTTCCTCCTCCTCTTCCTCATGGCTGGCAAAAGGGCAAGAAATCGGGGCCGCAGCTCTGTCCCCGAAGAAAAGTCCAGGCATTTTTGGACCGTTTCCCTCG
>NC_056522.1:78882-81902 GCF_019175285.1 Sceloporus undulatus | reverse complement strand
GGGGGCCATTCCCGAGGAGGCCGAAGGCAGGCAGGCAGGGCAGCCCGAGCCCTGGCCCCCGGCCGCCTCCCTCCTGGGCCGAAGAGCCCTCTGCGGCGGGGCAGCTTTGGCGCAGCGAAGGGCCCTGCTCTCCTCTCCTCCTCCGCAGCAGCCGCCGCAGCGGCGGGGCTGCCTCCGTCCGGCCTTCCCTCCCGGGGCGCCCTCCTCCCTTCCCCCGCAGAGCCCCGACGGCAGAGAGAGAGAGAGAGAGCGAGCGAGGGAGGGAGGGAGGGAAGGAGAGGAGGAAGGGGCCCGGCGGCGGGGCTGCCTTACCTCTGGAGCCGGAGGCCGGAGGAGGCGGCGGAGGGGGGTCCGCGCTGCCTCCCGGGGCCCACCAGCCGCCCCGCCTCCGCCTCCCCGCCGCCGGGGCCCGAGGGGGAGGCCTCCATGGGATCCGGACGTAGGGGCCTGGGGCTCGCCGTCCGCTCTTCTAGTCCGCGTTCTGCCCTCGGTCGGACTCCTCCGAAGGGGCTCCGGCGCCGCAGGGCTGGAGGGGCGGGGCCAGGGAACCCCAGCCCACAAGCCCCGCCCCCTCGGGACTAGCCCCCCCTCCCTGCCAGGGCCCCGATCCCCAGCCAAGGCCCAGCAGCCTCCCCTCGAAGGGCGGCGGTCAGCGCTGCTGCCTAGTCCGGGGGATCCAGGGCCCAGCGCTGCCAGACCCCAATCCCGGGGTTTGGGGAGGTTTCGGTCCCTTTCTGCTCCTCGGGCCCCAGGAAGCCCCTTCTCGGTGCCCTTTCCTTCCAGGAGAGCGGCTGGGAACCGGGTTTGAAGGAAAGGACCTTCAAACAAAGAAGGGGGGGGCTCTCCGGCCGTTTTCGTTGAGCGGAATTAAGCCCCCCCCCGGAAGACGGATCCTGGATGAAGGCGGTTTGTGGGGCGGAAAAAGACCTTCCTTCCCTCCTTCCTTCCTTCTGCCCGTCCTCCCTTCCTTCTCTCCTTCCTTCCTACCTACCCTTCTTTCCATCCTTTCTCCCTTCCTTCCTTCCTTTCTTCTGCCCGTCCTCCTTTCCTTCTCTCCTTCCTTCCTACCTACCCTTCTTTCCATCCTTTCTCCCTTCCTTATTCCCTTCCTTCCTTTCATCCTTCCTTCCTTTCTTCTGCCCGTCCTCCCTTCCTTCTCTCCTTCCTTCCTACCCTTCTTTCCATCCTTTCTCCCTTCCTTCCTTTCATCCTTCCTTCCTTTCTTCTGCCCGTCCTCCCTTCCTACCCTTCTTTCCATCCTTCCTCCCTTCCATCCGAATCTCCTGCCATTCCCCTGGGAGTGTCTTTCGAAATAGCCCCCTTTGCCGACCACGAAACGCCTTTATTCAGGGGATTTCTTGGGGGGGGGAGCTCAGACGGAGCGCCGCAAAGGCCGGACCCACAGCCCCCCCCCCCCCCCCCCCCGAAATCGGTGTCCTTCGCGGTCGGCCTTCGAAGGCCCTCCCCAAAAAAAAACTCGGCGAGGGGAGAGAGGCCGAAGCGGAGATTCCCAAAGAGAGGCAAGGGAAGGAACGGGGGGGGGGTGTCCCATAAATGTGGGGGGGGGCTGCCTCGCGTGTCTTGGAGGCGTCCCTCGAGGAGCCAGAAGACAAGGGAGACCCCCGGAAGGAGGGAAGGAAGGAAGGGAGAAAGGAAGGAAGGAGACCCCCCAAAGGGAAAACGGATTCCAGCGGGAGGGGGGGTCTTTGGGGCCGTCGGGGGTCTCCCTCAATGCACCCTGATCGAAAGAATTGGGGCTGAGGGGCTTTTGGGGCGGGGGTCCCTGCCGGGGGGAGGAGGACAAAATAATAATAATAATAATAATAATAATAATAATAATCCTCCTTTATTTATAAAGCGCTGTAAATGTACACAGCGCTGTACATAAAAGTGGGGAAGGGGCACTTTCTTTGAGCCCCCCGGATCCAAAGGGACCCGAATGCGAATCTCCTCTCCGGGTCTGTCTGCCCCTTTTCGGAGCCGGACTTGGGGGGGGGGGGGTTTGGGAAGGGGGTCCTAAGGCCCAAGGGTTAGGAAGGGCTCCCAAGGCTCTGGCTCTTCTTCTTCTTCTTGCTCTTGCTGCTCCTGAGGCTCTAAAGCCGGAGGCTCTCCCTCCTGGACTGCATCCACACTGCAGAAATAATCCGGTTTGGCATCGCTTCGACTGCCCTGGCTCAAGGCTATGGAATTCTGGGAGTTGGAATATGTTGTGGGGCCAGGGTCCACAACAAACTCCAACTCCCAGAATTCCATAGCCTTGAGCCAGACAACGTTAAAGCGGTGCCAAACCGGGTTCTTTCTCCAGTGTGGATGCAGCCTTAGGGAAACAAAACCATCTCAGCCCCTTCCGTCTCTCCTCCTGGTTGTTATTCTTCTTATGACTAGTTTTGTTTTTATCCCGCCTTTCTCCCAAAGTGGGGCCCAAGGCGGCTGAAACAGAAGTAAAACACATGAAGAACAACAATTGAAACCGCAAAAAACAACAAAATAACCATTACAAATATTCAATTTAAAACATACCAACTTCAAAATCAGGAGCTCAAAGCAAGCCCCCCTCCCTCCCTCTCCCCCCCCCGGAGAAAACCAACCCTGCGAGGCTTCAAAGGCCGGAGGAGGTCAGTTAAAAGAAATGTCTTGGACCGGCACCATTTTCTCTCTCTGCTTCTTCAAAGGAGGCGCCCAGGACTGAAGCCCGAGCTCCAGGTTGGAGGACTCTCCTTCCCTTGAAGGCAGGCGGGGATCGCGCTCGCCTCCTTTGCTGCAGCATCGCACCGCTGGCTCAAGGCCAACTGAGGACCGCGAAGAAGAATCACAGCTGAGAGCGTGAAAGGCTTGGTTTTGGCCTCTGAAAGGGAGCATTTGGCCGGGCTGGATTTCTTTCCCATCCGAAGCGCAGCCGCCTCTCGGTTCCGTATTTAGTCAAAGGAGAAATAGCCCGGTTTGGCACCGCTTTCCAGCATCCTGGCTCAAGGCTATGGAATTCTGCTCTGGGCCCCACATGCTCCAACTCCCAGAATTCC
>NC_056522.1:71225-78782 GCF_019175285.1 Sceloporus undulatus | reverse complement strand
ATAATAATAATAATAATAAAAATAATAATAAGGGTCCCCAGGGCGGTCCATGGGGGGAGTCCAGTGGGCATTCTGACCCAGAGGGGGAGGGCTGGGGTCGGCCTCCCGTCTGACCTGGCTGGAACTCGATGGTCCGGAGCATCTCGGCCACGTGCTCGAGGCGGAGGGCGAAGCGGTCCATGCTCTCGAAGCCGGGCTCCGGGCGTCCTCCGGGGGGCACTTGGGACATCTCCCGGATCCTGAGGGGGGGCAGGGAGGCCTGGTCAACCCACGGGCCTTGCCCCTCCCTCGAGGACACCGGCGGAGGGGAGGACAGGGGGCCCGTCCCTCCCCAGGGGCCTCTTTGCAACTTGGGAGGCGCCCTTCGACTGACTGCAGCGCTGCCCTCAAGAGAGGGGCAAAAGGTGCCCTGAGACCTTTGGCCCCCCACACTTTCGGGATGAACCCTGGGAGGGTCAGCTGCTGGGGGTCCCGGGGTCCGAGGGGTCCCTCCCAGGCCACCAGGTCCGGGCAGGAGGGCCGAGAGGAGGATGCGGGCGATGGTGCCACTCACTTGCTGATCAGCTCCTTGGACTGCTGCGGGGGAGAAGGAGGAGGAGGAGGAGGGGGCGTCAGTGGGGCCAGCCAGCGCCCCCAAAGGCCCTGACCCTGGCCCCTTCTCCACCCCCCACACACATACCTGGAGGTAGAGGGCCATCTGGGGCTCCTCCATGGACTGGATGGCCGACTCGACCAGCTTGGAGGCGGCCTCGAGATGGTCTCCGTAGCGGCGGATGAGGGCGCGGACCCGCTGGACCTTCTCCTCCTGGACGCGGCCCACTTCGGCCAGAAGCTCCTTCTTCCGCTCCTCCAGCGCCGCGCACAGGGACTCGAACCCAAGGCACAGCTGCTGCTTCTGGCGGCGCCCGTTCTCCTGCGAAAGAAAGGGGCGGTGAGGAGGAGGAGGAGGAGGAGAGACCCCCGAGACCCCCTCCTCACCTCGATGCTCCTGCAGATCTCCTCCAGCTGCGAGATAATGGCCTGGATGCGGTCGTTGCCGGCCACCAGCATGGCGATCCCGTCGCTCAGCTCCCCCTGCAGATGGGGCATCGCCGGGGTCAGGCCGGGGAGGGGGCGCCGGGACCCCCAAGTCAGGCAAGCCCCCTCCCTCCCCCGCCACTCTGTCCGAGTCCCAAGGGGGCTTTTGGGGCGGGGGAGCAGCCCCGGAGCCCCCACCCCCGACCCCAGACCCCCGAGCCCCACCTTTTGCCTCTTGTAGACGGTGCCCAGGGGGGCGACCTGGCAGTCCTTGTGGGCGCCGAAGACTTTGCACATGGAGCAGGTGGGCGCCTCGCAGCTCAGGCAGTAGATGTTGATCTTCTCCTCCTCGTGCTCCTCGCACAGCAAGGGATGCTCCGACGCCGAGCCCTTCGAGGGCAGGGGGCTGCAGCCGGGGAGGGAGGGAGGGAAAGCCCCCAAGGGGTCAACAGGGGACTCTGGCAGAGGGGTCCATGGGTGGAGGGAGGGAGGGAGGGAGGGCAGGAGGAGCTGCCAGGACACAGAGGGGAGGAGACCAGAGGATGAAGACACACCCCCCGACACAGGACAGGGGTCTGCTGCCTTTGGGGCTCACAGGAGGGAGGGGGCTGCCGGGAGACTGAGGGGGGAGAGGCCAGAGGCTGGAGACCCCGGGGGTCACCAAGGGGGGGTGGGGAGGGGTCCAGGGGGGGAGGGGGCAGCATGGGAGGGTCTGGGTCTGGGGTCTCCTTCCCACTCCCCCTCCGTGTGTTCCTCACCGGGAGGATTCCTGTTTGTAGATGTCGATGATGTTCTCGACGAGGAGGTTCCGCTGGAGCCCGTAGACGCCGTGCCGGTCCAGGACCACCTCGTGGCGGCAGGAGGGGCACCGGAACCGGCCCCCCGAGGACACCGAGGCCGAGCCCCGCGACTGCCAGAGAGGGTTCGAGGCCTGCAAAATGAAGGGGGGACCGGAGCCAGGGTCAGAGGGGCCCTCTGCCAGACCCTTCCGCCTTCCCCGGGCGGGGAAAGGCCCCCGGTCCCCGGGGATCGCCCTTTGGGTCAGGGGAGGCTTGTCGTCGCCTTCCGCTGAGGCTGAGAGAGTGGGACTTCTGGCCCAAGGTCTCCCAAGGGGTTTCCATGGCCGAGCTGGGAATCGAACCTGGGCTGCGTCCACACTGGAGAAATAATAACCTGGTTTGGCACCGCTTTCTGTTGGGATATAGCAACTTCGCATGTCTATGGTTTGCCTGCCAAGACTTTCTAGTAATGCATGTCTATGGTAGTTTTATTGCTTACTAACAACCCCCTCCTCACTCCCCCTCCTCATTTTCCTGTTGACCATGAGGACACCTTTGTCTTGGGAGAAGAAGCAGCAGAGATGCTCACCAACTGGTCAGCATGCCTTTGCCTGGAGCTGAGAAGAGGCTGAGAGAGCATCTTTCCTGATGTGCATGTTTTCTACCTCCGGATTCTTGCAGCATGAAGCTAGACCTGTCTATCTCTTCATACACATGATTTTGGAAGTCAGCTTGTTTTCTTTTTCCCTTTTAACCAAGTGCTTTTGTTGGGGAGACGTGGCTGGAGAGGAGGGAGCTAGATAAAGTCTTTATTCCTGCTTGCCCCATCATCATCATCATCATCATCATCATCATTTTTTCTGCTGAGTAAGCTCTGCTAGTGAGATTCAACAATCTTGCTTACTTTCTTGACTTTCTAACGATCCTCAAGAAAGGAGGACAGGTTGCTTACCTGTAACAGTATTTCTTCTTCGTGGTCATCTGCGAATACATACAAATGGGTTTCACTGCGCCTGCGCAGTGCTGCTCGGAACCTACTGGAATCACTGGGCAGAGTTCACTCTGCAACATATAGACACTTTTTGGCGGTAACTCCGCCACCCGTTTTAAGGCCCCTGCCTTCCCGCTCTTTTCCCCAGTTCCGCAATTTTTCCGCCAAGCAGGCGATGGAAAGAGAGCCAATGTGAGCAGGACACTGAGGGGACGGACGGGTGGGATTTGTATGTATTCGCAGATGACCACTCGAAGAAATACCGTTACAGGTAAGCAACCTGTCCTTCTTCTTCGTGGTCTCTGCGAATCATACAAATGGGTTTAGACTGACTAGCTTAGGTATACAGCGGAGGGAGTGTCCTGAGACCAAAGCTATGGTAAACCAAAGGTATATTTATTGCAACAATAAACACCTTGGACCATAAAAAGAGTCAGTCTTTTTGTTCATGCACAAATCAAATAGCAATAACGTTGCTAAACCTGAGGAGGGAACAGAGGTCATGCAAGACCGATCCCGTGATTCCAAGCAAGCAAAGCAAGCGAAAGTTCCCAGAAGCAGCTAGTGCGGCGGAAAAAAGGAACTGGGGAAAGAGCGGGAAGGCAGGGGCCTTATAACGGGTGGCGGAGTTACCGCCAAAAAGTGTCTATATGTTGCAGAGTTAACTCTGCCCAGTGATTCCAGTAGGTTCCGAGCAGCACTGCGCAGGCGCAGTGAAACCCATTTGTATGTATTCGCAGAGACCACGAAGAAGAAGTATAGTGTCTAGATCAAGGGAAGTAATAGTGCCACTCTATTCTGCTCTGGTCAAGCCCCACCTGGAATAATCCTATGTCTAGTTCTGGGCACCACAATTCAAAAAGGACATTGAGAAACTGGAGCATGTCCAAAGAAGGGCAACTAAAATGGTGAAGGGTCTGGAAACCATGAAGCCCTATGAGGAACGACTCAGGGAGCTGGGGATGTTTAGCCTGGAGAAGAGAAGGCTAAGAGGTGATATGATAGCCCTGTTTAAATATTTGAAAGGATGTCATATTGAGGAGGGAGCAAGCTTGTTTTCTGCTGCTCCAGAGAACAGGACCCAATGGAGCAATGGATGCAAGCTGCAGGAAAAGAGATTCCACCTGAACATTAGGAGGAACTTCCTGAGAGTAAGGGCTGTTCGACAGTGGAATGCACTCCTTCCTTGGAGGTCTTTAAACAGAGGCTGGATGGCCATTTGCTTTGATTTGGATTTCCTGCATGGCAGAAGGGGGTTTCTATGATTCTATGATCATCATCATCATCATCATCATCATCGTATTCCTAATCAAACA
Organism: Sceloporus undulatus; assembly: GCF_019175285.1. Lineage (NCBI taxonomy): Eukaryota > Metazoa > Chordata > Lepidosauria > Squamata > Phrynosomatidae > Sceloporus > Sceloporus undulatus. The sequence continues at coordinate 74,679 of NC_056522.1, read as the reverse complement.
GGGACAATGAAGTGGGGGGGGGGTAAAGAAGCAGCTTCATGGACTGGCCATAAAGTCATCTCCATTTGCCTTGGCCCACGCCCTGGGAGGTGGAGGAGATCGCTGACCTGACCCCTTCCCCCCCACCGCCCCTTCTCCTTTTGCCCCGTGTCGTTTTCTTAGTTGTAACGAGGGCAGGGAACCATCTGACTAAAGGAGTGTTGTAAAAGCGCTGTGGTAATCGTCAGCGCTTATAAAAAGGTTAAATAATAATAAAATAATAATAAAGGAAATGAAGAAGCCAAAGAAAAAGCAGTCCTTCATTAGAGCAAGAAAGAAAAAGAATATGAGAATAGAGGATAATGTAATAGATAGGATAGATTGAGATGGGGACAGGTTGCTCTTACCTGTAAAACTGTGTTTCTTTCTTTCGAGGTGGTTCTCTGGCGAATCAATACAAATGGGTTGTACTGCGCCTGCGCATGCCGTCGGAAACTATCTGTGATCAATATGCAAAGTAACCTCTTTGCAACATTTGAAAAACTTTTTGGCGGTAACCCCCGCCCTGCCCCTATAAAGACCGTCGGTTTCCCCCCCCGCTCTTTTCCCCAGTTTCCCACTTTTTCCGCCGTGAAAAGCGACAAGATAATAGCCATGGTGAGCAGGACACTGAGGGGAGGATGGGCCCGGTGATTTGTATGTATTCGCAGATGAGACACTCGAAGAAACCAGTTAGCATGTAAGCAACCTGTCCTTCTTCTTCCGTGGTCTCGTGCGAATCTAAAACTGGGTTGAGACTTGGCAAGCTAAGTCCAGTGGAGGGCGGGAGTGTCTGAGAGCTGAGAACCTCAGTAAGCAATAATCAATAGTAACTGAACAACATAATATGAAGAATTGTGTTTATTTTTTTATACTTGGAATAAAATTCCCACCTCAGAAAAACCATCCAACGAGGACCGCCATACATTCATACAAGAGTCCTGGGAGAGCAAAGATTTTAGAGAATCAGGTAAAACAGTGTCTTAATTTAGTGTAGTCCTATAACAAAACAGCCCTCCCAAAAGCTGCCAATCCCTTTTGTGCTCTTTGTGGAGGTCCAAGCCTATATGGACTAATGAAACTTAAAGGTTTGGACCACACAGCAGCCTTGCAAAATGTCCTCCAGAGGATGCCAGACAGGAACCGAGAAGCCTGCTATCGCCCTCGTGGCATGGGAACAACTCTATCCGGGCAGGTTTAACCCAAGAGTTTCATATGAGGGCCAACAGTCTTAGAGACCAGTAGAGAGTCTCTGAGCCGACACACCGGCAGTCCTGTCTTGTGTAGAATAGCACTGGAACAGTCTCTCAGAACGGCCTCGATCGAGTCCGTATTCGGTCCCAGGGAGAAGGCTAGGGCCCTACGAACATCCGGGTATGGAGACCCGGTCCGGCATCGTGGTCTGTTCGAGCCAGTGTAGGCAAACAATGTCCTGGAACATATGGAAGGCAGAAACACTTAGGGAAAAAAGTAAGAATCCGGGCCTGAGCCAAACTGTCCAGTGGAACCTAAGGAAAAGGCTCGTCCGACGTAAAGGCGCAAAGTTCGCGCCGCACGCGGGCAGACGGGGGATAGCCACCAAGAACAGAACCGTTTTTCCAGTACAACATCTAATGTCTGGTGGTGTCTAAGGGTTCGAAAGTTTAGATTGTAAGGCCCCCCCAACACCGTCGCGAGGCTCCAACCGAGGCGGTAAGGACGCTGAGGGAATAGGTTGTTGCATCCCCTCAAAACTTTTTTGACAAGGGGGTCTTAAAGAAAGAAGGAGCTTGCCTCGAAATGAAAAGAGAGCAGATCGCGGCAGGTAGCATTTTACTGAGGTAACAAAGGCCCGCAGCGTGAGACATCAGAATTCCGGGACAACCGTGTAGTTACCTGAGCGAGTGTTAAGAAGCGGTTTGGCGACGGAACCGCAGGATCGTTGCACTTCACAACCGTAGATTTCTGGGTGGGCCGGTTTTCGGCAGCCAGTAATGACATCCCGTACCCGAGGTCGTAGGTTTGTTTGTCGACTAGGGACGGATCCCCATGCCACCAGGGGGAGGGTCCTCGATGTCGGGTGGTCGAACAACCCGTCCTCCCTGAAACGTGAGGAGATCCGGCCTGGCTCGAGTCGGAGAAAGTTGGCTCGAGATAGGGTGAAGCAGGCAAGGAACCACGTTTGTCCCGCCACCAAGATGAGTGATCAGGATCGCGTCGGCTTGCAATCCAAAGTCCTTTTGGAGACCGTCATGTTGATTAGCGTGGAAGGGGGGAAAAGGCTATAGCGCTATCCCCTATCCCCCGACCACTGGAACCCAATGCACGCCGAGAGTCTGTCGTGCTGGCACCGGGAGCAGAACTGGGGACAATGTAGTTGGACAGCGGTCCGTCGTTATGAGGCATGTGTCTGGGGGTCTTGGGATTTCCCGACCGAGCAAAAGAGATCGTGGTACGTTGTCGCCCGGGTGGAGGCCGGGGGCCACTCGTGACAAGACGAAGGGGGGACCGCTGAGGCAGTGTCGCTGCAGAAAGTTTTGAGTGCACTCGTGGTGGTTTTAACCGCTTGGAGCAAAACGTCTCGTGCATGTGCACCAGGTCCCATATTCGAGCGTGATGGTCTAGGAGGTGTGGCAGGCGACCGAAAGAAGAGAGAGGGGGGGGGGAGGGAAAGGGGTTTTGTGGGGTGGGCGGCTTCTGGTGTTTGTTTTCGTAGTACATCCCCACAGGTGGTGTTGGTCTGGTCCTGAGGGTGGACTACCATTTCCCCGACAAAGTAGGACTAATGCCTTAGTGCTTTTTGTCCTAGGCGCGCGCCTCCAATGGGATTCGAACGCTTTTAGTGGAGCGCCGCGGGGTTGGGGGGGGGTGGGGTCGTGCTTGGACCAATGCCGCGGTGGTTATGCAGCGCGTGGGACATGTCGGATGAGATTGGTTAGCGTCGGTCCCAGTCCTTCCGTATCCTAATCGTCACGTGGTCAACAAGACCAAAGGTGGGATTGGTGTGTCGAAAAAAGGCATGGACCCGCCGCAGACGGTTGCCGCGTCAGTGGCCACACAACTATAGGAGAGCGTTGTGACTGATCTTGTGTAAGGTGAGCTGCTTTATGGAGGTTCCCGCTCGAGGGTCGAAGGGCCGACGAGAACCAAGACTAGCGATGGAGACTAGATCGAAGTCCATTGCGCAGGTGTGTGATACTCAAGTCAGATTTCCGATGCCAGTGGACCACGGACAACCTGGATGTCGCCTGAGCTGGATGACGCCTTCGAGTGGCGGTGGGCAAGAACTAAAGCAAACCGGTTTGAGCAGCTCGAACTAGCCTGGAAGCGATCTGGAGGGTAGGGAAGATCTGTGGCAGGCTTATGTGAGGTCGAGATGGAGCGCGATTTAGTCTTATGCGGGGTCCTGTTGTGGAGCAGTTTGGATTTTTTAGAGATTGCCACCAGACCCATAGTC
>NC_056522.1:68045-71200 GCF_019175285.1 Sceloporus undulatus | reverse complement strand
ATATAGGATGGATGTCACCTGGCTGAATGAGAGACTTCCACGTGAGAAAGGGGTCTGGGAGTCCAAATAGACCACAGATTGAACATGAGTCAACAGTGCGATGTGGCAGCTAAAAAGGCCAATGGAATTTTAGGCTGCATCAATAAAAGTATAGTGTCTAGATCAAGGGAAGTCATAGTGCCACTGTATTCAGGCCCCACCTGGAAGACTGTGTCCATTTCTGGGCACCACAATTTTAAAAGGATGTTGAGAAACTGGAGCCATGTGTCCAAAGGAGGGCGACTAAAATGGTGAAGGGTCTGGGACCATGTCCTATGAGGAACGACTTAGCGAGCTGGGGATGTTTAGCCTGGAAAAGAGATGGTTAGGAGGTGATATGATAGTCGTGTTTAAATACTTGAAGGGATGTCATCTTGAGGAGGGAGCAAGCTTGTTTTCTGCTGCTCCAGAGAACAGGACCCAATGGAGCACTGGATGCAAGCTCCAGGAAAAGAGATTCCACCTGAACATTAGGAGGAACTTCCTGACAGTAAGGGCTGTTCGACAGTCGAACGCACTCCTTCCTTGGAGATTGTGGTGGAGTCTCCCTTCTTGGAGGTTTTCAAATGGAGGCTCGATGGCCATCTCTCGGGGATGCTTTGATTTGGATTTCCTGCATGGCAGAAGGGGGTTGGACTGGATCAGGGCCCTTGTGGTCTCTTCCAACTCTACGATTCTATGATTCTATATAAGTCAATGGACTTTTAATGGTGTGCTTTTAATAGTGAATATATATACATACTGTATATATACAAATACACAGACACACACACACACACATTCAACATTAAAAGCCCTTTGACTTGTGCATACTTTGCTAACCAACTCACAGAATTAAAACCCTTGTTGATCGTAACCATTGTTAGACATTGGTTAACTGTTTTTTTAAATAACTTTAAAACATTTTCTTGATCTTTTTGTGTTTTTAATCTATTATGGTTTTAATATTCTGTAAGCCACCCTGAGTGCCAAAATCGGGGAAAGGGAAGGGTATGAATTAGTAAAGAAATACTAGTACTACGAATAAAATATGTATCCCGCCTCTTCCGACTGAGGATCGAGGCGGGTAACAACAGAGAAAATACGATATGCAACAGTAAAAACAACAAGCCCCACAAAACCCCGACCCAACCCTCCCTCCCAACTTTAAAATTAAACAGTAAAAAAAAATGTTGAAAAACTACATACAATACATCAAAGTTAAAAACAAATCACAAGTAAGAAAAATAATAAAAGGGGTTCTGGTTCTGGACATTATCCATCGGGGAAGGCCTGCTGGAAGAGAAAGGTTTTTGTTGCCTTTTTAAAAGCCTCCAATGAGGATAATTGGCGAATCTCTTCCGGAGGTCATTCCACGTTTTTGGAGCGGAGACAGAAAAGGACCTCTGGGAATTTCACCGCCAGCCTGGTCTTCCTAGATTGTAAGAGGTTTTTCCTGGAGGATCGGAGTGTATGGGAAGATTGTATGGGAGGAGGCGTTCCTTCAAGGAGACTGGGCACAGGCCATGTAGGGCTTTATAGGTAATAACCAGCACCGGAAGCTAATAGGCAGCCAATGAAGTAATAGGCAGCTCTTCCAACTCTATGATTCTATGAAGTGACCTTAAAATAGGTGTAATTCGGTCAAACCTGGATTTTCCAGCAACCAGTCTGGCTGCCATGTTTTGTATCAATTGAAGCTTCCAGACGTGGCACAAAAGTTGCTCCATGTAGAGCACATTGCAGAAATCAAGGCGAGAGGTTACTAGAGCATGTACAACCGTTTCTAGGTCCCGCTGCTCCAGGGAGGGGCGCAACTGGCGCATCAGCCGAAGCTGATAACAGCCGCACCTGGCTGTCACATCAATCTGAGAAGACAGTTGAAGTGACGAATCCAGGAGCACCCCCAAGCTGTGGACGCAGTCCTTCAGGGGAAGTGTGACCCCATCTACGACTGGCGAACATATCTCCAAACCCGGATTGGGGTTACCTATTGCAAGTACCTCCGTTTTATTTGGATTCAGCTTAAGTCTGTTTTCCCTCATCCAATCCATTACCGACTTCAGGCAGTCATTCAGGGGGGAGATGCCCTCCATGGTCACTGAAACAGCCCGAGACATAGAGAGATAGATCTGGGTGTCATCAGTGTACTGATAACCCTGCGCCCCATGTCTCCAGATGATCTCACCCAGTGGCTTCATGTCAATGTTAAACAGCATGGGGGACAGAATGGCGCTCTGAGGGACACCAGATGTCAGCTATCTCTTAGAGGAGCATCTGTCCCCCAGCATCACCATCTGGAATCTGCCCAAGAGGGAGGAACGTAGCCAGTGCAAAGCAGAGCCAGCGATTCTCAACTCTCTCAGGCGTTCCAAAAGGATGCCATGGTCTATGGTATCGAAGGCCGCTGAGAGGTCCAAGAGCACCAACAGGGCCACACTTGCCCTGTCAATGCACAGACGGAGATCATCGACCAAGGCAATCAGGGCAGTCTCCACTCCGTTTCCCGACCTGAGTCCGGTTTGAAATGGATCGATATAATCGGTGTCATCCAAGACTGCTTGGAGCTGGTTTGCAACCGCCCCCTTGATCACCTTACCCAAAAAGGGAAGAAGAGATACTGGCTGATAATTGTTTTTGTCCAGGGGATCAAGGGAAGGTTTCTTTAGAATGGGCTTCACCACTGCCAATTTCGGGCTGGATGGAAAACAACCTTCCCTGAAGGAGGCATTGATTATGGATTGCTGCAGCTTCAAAGTTGCTTGAAAGTTGCCTCACCTCCCCGGATGGCCAGCCAAGATGGACAGGGATCGAGAGGGCAGGTGGTCTTTTGAACATGGGCTAGGCATACATATTGTTATAAATGGATTTATTTTACAGAAAACATTGTCTTGAATTTAACATCAATAAATTCCACACTCATGTACCCAGCTGTCAGATTTTCCAACCACTGAACAATGAGCAGACAGCAAAGGTTTACCTTCCCAACCTTGGTGTGCAAACTCTTTTTGCAGCAGCCAAAACACATGGAGCCAGCAAAGACCTCCTGTTAAATCTCATATTGCAGGCTTGAGACCGTGTGCTCATTGCTGAAGGGGTGGAGCTTCTGTGAGTCACATCTGTGAGTCACAAGGGGG
>NC_056522.1:66037-68020 GCF_019175285.1 Sceloporus undulatus | reverse complement strand
CTTTTTGACCTCGGACTGTACTTTACCTTCCTTTGTCTTCCCGCCCCTGGTAACCGTCGGACTTTTGGACTGTTGACTTCGTTTTTTGGATTTCCCCCTCGGGCTTTCGACAACTTTGGAAATGCCGGCGCCTTTCAAGAAGTGTGACATTTGCGGGGGAAGGTCCCGTCTCAGGGGACCGCACTCCTCCTGCCTCGTGGTGCCTGGGCAAAAACCATGATACAAGGCCTGCCGCCTCTGCAGATCCCTCTATCGTTCCCAGGCCCGGAAAAACCGTGAGTCCCGAAGCACTGCGGCGATTGACCTGGGAAAGGTTGCAAGAGGGAGGGCTTGCGGTCTTCTTCTGTCCCGCCTTCGCGGCCCCCGCCTTCATCTTCTCGGGCCAAGTGTGTCAAGTGTGGGATCTGGGAGAACCGCCGTTCCCAGCGTGGTGTGTGGGCCCCGGCTGGGACAACCCTTCCACCATCCTCCGATGTGCCCATGGCTCCAACCGCCCAGTGCCTCAATCCGACGAACCCTCCCAAGCGCCCCCACAAGTCTTCGGGACTGAGGTACAGAGCCGACCTCCAAACCGGCCGGGAAATCGGAGGGCTCGGCGTCCGAAGAAGGCTAACCGAGCCGGAGGATTCCAAGCAAGCAAGCAAGCGAAAGTTCCTCTGAAGCAGCTAGCGTGGCGGAAAAAAGGAACTGGGGAAAAGAGCGGGAAGGCAGGGGCCTTATAACGGGTGGCGGAGTTACCGCCAAAAAGTTTCTATATGTTGCAGAGTTAGCTCTGCCTAGTGATTCCAGTAGGTTCCGAGCAGCACTGCGCAGGCGCAGTGAAACCCATTTGTATGATTCGCAGAGACCACGAAGAAGAAATGTCAGGTACTGCACTTAGGGCAGAAGAATGAAATACACAGATAGAGGATTATGAGGGGCACCTGGCTGAATGAGAGACTTCTATGTGTGAAAGGGATCTGGGAGTCCAAGTAGACCAGAAGTTGAACATGAGTCAACAGTGCGATCCGGCAGCTAAAAAGGCCAATGCGATTTTAGGCTGCATCAATAGAAGTATAGTCTCTAGATCAAGAGAAGTAATAGTGCCACTCTATTCTGCTTTGGTCAGGCCCCACCTGGAAGACTGTGTCCAGTTCTGGGCAGCACAATTAAAAAAGGACATTGAGAAACTGGAGCCATGCGTCCAAAGGAGAGTGACTAAAATGGTGAAGGGTCTGGAAGCCATGGAGCCCTATGAGGAAGGACTCAGGGAGATGCTGGGTATGTTTAGCCTGGAGAAGAGAAGGTTAAGAGGTGATCTGAGAGCCCTGTTTAAATACTTGAAGGGATGTCATATTGAGGAGGGAACAAGCTTGTTTTCTGCTGCTCCAGAGAATAGGACACAATGGAGCAATGGATGCAAGCTCCAGGAAAAGAGATTCCACCTAAACATTCAGAGGAGCCTCTTGAGAATAAGAGCATTCTCTTGGCATGTGATAGAGTCTTCTTTTTGGAGATCTTTAAACAGAGGCTGGATGGCCAATTGTCGGGGATGCTTTGATTGGGAGTTCCTGCATGGCAGAAGGGGGTTGGACTGGGTGGCCATTCTTGTGGTCTCTTCCAACTCTACGATTGTATGATTCTATGAACAACAACACATTGAGGATGGAGCAAGCTCTGTTATTATTAGGTGGTATGACAGCCCTGTTTAAGTACTGTATGTGAAGGGTGTCATGTTGAGGAGGAGCTGTAGGGGAATTCAAGTTTCCTAAGGCTTCAGCCCTTGGTAAGGAAGCAAAACTATCAAACTATCAAAGCCAAGGCTGTGAGGGTCTTGCTTTAGAATCAGCAGAGCAGCAGAAAGATGCTTCTACGAACTGAGGCTGACACAAGTAGCTTGTAGTTTAAAAACAAAACTTTACTAATGGCTTAAATCTATATATATACATACATACATACATGGAAGCTGCATCCTCAGCTGTCTAGCGAATAGTTCAGGTGAAG
>NC_056522.1:64509-65937 GCF_019175285.1 Sceloporus undulatus | reverse complement strand
CCCCCCCTTACTTATCAGACCTTCTTTCCCCTCACCTTCCCACTCCGTTGTTCCCTCCGTTCTGGCAGTCAAGGTCTGCTGTCCCAGCCCAGGATTTCCTCTGCCCCATCCCGGATTTGCCCCTTTTCACTCGCTGCCCCTCACTCTTGGAACCTTCTTCCCCCGCGAGACACAAGGGCCCTGATCACTTCTTTAACCAGCTTCAAAATGGAGTTGAAGACCATCCTGTTCAGAGAAGCCTTCCCAGGCATTGCATAAAAGTTTCTCTATTGTTGCAGAGTTAACTCTGCCCAGTGATTCCAGTAGGTTCCGAGCAGCACTGCGCAGGCGCCAGTGAAACCCATTTGTATGATTCGCAAGACCACGAAGAAAGAAATGTCAGGTACTGCACTTAGGGCAGAAGAATGAAAATGCACAGATAGAGGATTATGAGGGGCACCTGCTGAATGAGAGACTTCATGTGTGAAGGGCTCTGGGAGTCCAAGTAGACCAGAAGTTGAACATGAGTCAACAGTGCGATCCGGCAGCTAAAAAGGCAATGCGATTTTAGGCTGCATCAATAGAAGTATAGTCTCTAGATCAAAGAGAAGTAATAGTGCCACTCTATTCTGCTTTGGTCAGGCCCCACCTGGAAGACTGTGTCCAGTTCTGGGCAGCACAATTCAAAAAGGACATTGAGAAACTGGAGCCATGCGTCCAAAGGAGAGTGACTAAAATGGTGAAGGGTCTGGAAGCCATGGAGCCCTATGAGGAAGGACTCAGGGAGATGCGGTCTGTTTAGCCTGGAGAAGAGAAGGTTAAGAGGTGATCTCGGAGAGCCCTGTTTAAATACTTGAAGGGAGTCATATTGAGGAGGGAACAAGCTTGTTTTGCTGCTCCAGAGAAAAGACACAATGGAGCAATGGATGCAAGCTCCAGGAAAAAGAGATTCCACCTAAACACTTCGGAGGAGCCCTTGAGAATAAGAGCATTCTCTTGGCATGTGATAGAGTCTCTTTTTGGAGATCTTTAAACAGAGGCTGGATGGCCAATTGTCGGGGATGCTTTGATTGGAGTTCCTGCATGGCAGAAGGGGGTTGGACTGGGTGGTCATTCTTGTGGTCTCTTCCAACCCTACGATGTATGATTCTATGAACAACAACACATTGAGGATGGAGCAAGCTCTGTTATTATTAGGTGGATGACAGCCCTTTTAAGTACTGTATGTGAAGGGTGTCATGTTGAGGAGGAGCTTAGGGAATTCAAGTTTCCTAAGGCTTCAGCCCTGTAAGGAAGCAAAACTATCAAACTATCAAAGCCAAGGCTGTGAGGGTCTTGCTTAGAATCAGAATGCTTCTACGAACTGAGGCTGACACAAGTAGCTTGTAGTTTAAAAAACAAAACTTTACTAATGGCTTAAATCTATAATTATATATATATAACACATGG
>NC_056522.1:0-62681 GCF_019175285.1 Sceloporus undulatus | reverse complement strand
ACATGGAAGCTGCATCCTCAGCTGTCTAGCGAATAGTTCAGGTGAAGGGAGGCGTTTGTCTCTCACCGTCTTCTGGAGGGAAGTTGAGAGAGCAATGCTTGGCGATGGAGAGAGCGAAGGGAAGCAGGAGAGATTTATTGTGTGAGAGGACTTCCTAAGGAAGTTACTTAGATCCCATGATCTGTTTACCGACTTACAAAGGTATTGATTGCCCCTGGAATTTAGCAGGACCAAATGGCATGCAAGTAGAGACAGAAGACAGTAGAGATGCATGCAGGAAATCCTATCTATCTGAGGAGGGGCAGAGAGAAGGCAGTGGTTTCCCAACAGGAGCAAGCTTCTTTTCTGCTGCTCCAGAGAATAAGACACAATGGAGCAATGGATGCAAACTCCAGGAAAAGAGATTCCAGCTCAACGTTCGGAGGGACTTCCTGAGAGTAAGGGTAAGGACACTTCCTTGAAAGTGATGGAGTCTCCCTTTTTGGAGGTCTTTAAATAGAGGCTGGTTGGTCATGCATCAGGAATGCTTTGATTAGTCTGGATCAGGGCCCTTTTTGGGGTCTTTGTTTCCTTGGATCCTTTGGCCTATCTCCCAATCTCGGGACTCCAGGAGGCGAACAACAAGGATACAAGAATAACATGCAACACCAGGACTGGGGCAGGGAGCCCTGGATTGAAAGGCCAGCTGTGGAGGGAGAGCGCTGTGGGGCAGCCAAGAGGCGAGGAGGGCCTTGCTGGCCTCTTCCTGAATGGCAGAAGCTGGAGCTGGAACAAGTGAGGGTTGCATCCCTGCTTGCATCTATGGCTGCATCCACACTGGAGAAACAACCTGGTCTGGCACCGCTTTAACTCTTGTCTGGCTCAAGACTATGGAAGTCTGGGAGTTGGAACTCCAATCCCCAGACTTCCATAGCCTTGAGCCAGGATGACTGGAGCCCATTTCTCCCTCCCCATCTAGGCCCAACTTGCCCTAAGAAAGCAAGGCATGGGGGGGGGTCTGCAGGGGTGTGAGGCTGGCGTTCCCCCAAAAGCAGGAGGGGAAGGGCTGAAAGGGCCTGGGCCTGCCTTCCCTTCCCTTCCCTCCCGGGGCGGGGGGGGGGGGGGGTCATGCTGAGCCCCATAGAAAGGCCCCCGGCCCCCCTTCGGCCGGGGACTCGCTCAAGGCCTTGGGAATGGCCTCCGACCCTGGCAGCTTTGGGGTCCGGCAAGGCAATGCCCCCAAGCGGAGAGAGAAAGAGCCCTGGCTTCCTGGCAGGAGACCCCCAGCCCATCCCCGCCCTTCCTCCTGGGACCCCCATCCTCGCCCCTTGCCCTCCCCGCCGGGGCTCCCGGCTTCTTTCTCTTCTGGGGCTCCCTGGCTGAGGCCGGAGAGGGTCTTGGGAGAGCCGAGTCCCGGGCGGGTCAAGGCCCAGAAGGAGCCCGGCCGAGGTCGGAGGCGAAGGGGGCGCCGCCGGTCACCTCTTTGGTCCTCTGGGCGGGGGGGGGGGTCCCGAAGACGTCACTTCCTGCCCTCCCTGTGGGCGGGGGGAGAAAGCATTCAGGCTGCGCTGGCCATTGGGCAAAGGCCAAGGAAGAGCCCCCCGGGGGGCCTTCCCCGGGGGGCGAGGGGGGGGAAGGGAAGGGGCTCTTGGGCCAAGGGGGTTGGCCCAAGGGGGGGGGATCTGGGGGTCCGGACCCCCCCTCCATTAGAAAAATGAATGGTGTGTGCTGCTGCACTGCCGCACTCAAACCCCATTATAATGGTGGCACTTAGTCTGGACCCCCCCCCTTCCTAAAATCCTAGCTACGTCCCTGCGGCCGAGACAGGCGTCGCTTTGGGGGCGAAGGGCGTTGCTCCTCTTCCTCTCTCTCGGGGACCCTTCCTCGCCATAAAGGAGGCTTCCCTGTCCCCTGCTGCCTCGGTCTCCTCTTCCGGCCCAGTTCTTTTGACCAAAGGCCTGGGGAGGCCCCCTCAGTGTGACCTGACCCTTTCCTCCCGGTGAGTCTGGGGGCAGGGCTACCCCTCCCCTCCCCCGGATCCCGCGCAGCGAAGGGAGGAGCCCCAGCGACACAGGAGACCCCCCCCCCCAGCCCCAGAAAAGGAGACGGGGGCCAAGACCCCAGGCCCGGCCTTCCCCACACGATCCCTGGGCCCCTTCTGCTGCTCCAGGAATTCCCCCCACCGGCCCAGCAGCTCCCGGGGCCCCTCCAGGCCAAAGGCCAGAGAGGGAGGGGCAGCCTCGGTCTGGCGGAGAGGGGGCGGGGGCTCCTCCGAGGCCCAAGCCGGCAGAGGAAGGGTCTCCGAGGGCGCTCCCCTCAGGGTTAGGCCCCAGCGGGGTCGGGAGGGAGCCTCGGGGAGCCAGGTCTGTTGGGGAGGGGGAGAAAGGCCTGCCCCCTTCCCTTCTCTTCCCGTGGAGGCAGGCAGGCAGGACGGGCATCCAGTTGCGGAACCCACCGCCAGAGAAAGGGTCTAGTGCCCTCAGCCCCCTCGGCTGAGACGCCCCTCCCCAGGGCCCCCTGGAGGCCTTGCATCTCCCGGACAGGGCCGCCCCCTCTCTCTCTGGGGGGGGGGGTTGGAAGGGGGCGGGAAAGGGGGGCTCGGGGATGGGGTCCGGTTCCGCGCCCTTCCGGAGCCCCGAAAGCGGAGCACCTGGGACCGCGAGGGAGGGAGGGAGGGACAAAGGGGGAGGGTCTTCCGGGGGCCTCAGAGGGAGGGGCGGGGAGGAGCTTCTCCTGCTGTCCGGCCCCTCCCCCGTCGCCAGGCAACAGAGACGCGCCGAAGGGCCGCTTTGAGGGTCCCCCTCCACCGAACCTTCGGGCGACTCAGCTCCCAGGAGGCCCCCGCTGCGTGAGCCCCACACCGGGCCCAGGCTTCGAGAGAAGGACCCCCTGCGCTGCCCTGGCCGTCGGAGAGGGAGAGGGGTCCGTGGGGCCACTGGACCGGAGGACTGCGCCCCCGCCCCCGGGCGACCCTCCTCCTCCTCCTCCTCCCCGCAAAGATCCGGGAGAGGGAGGGGCGGGCCAAGCGAGAGACCACCCCCGTCCTCCTCCTTGGGCCGAACTCCTGGAGCTCTTCGCTGGGACAAAGGCAGGTGAGGCGCCCCCGGGGGACACCGGATCCGGGGAAGGGGCTGCTTCCCGCGGGCATCTGCGGGGCAAACTCTCCCTGCTCCCCTCCGTCCTCGTCCTCCTGGCGGCCCTTGAGCGGTGGGGCGGCGGCCGGAGGGGCTGGTCCCCCCCCCATGGGGAGCCGCGACCCTTTGGCCTCCCTCGGGGCTGGAAAAAGCGGGAATCCTAACCGGGAAGGGAGGGAGGGAGGGAGGGAGACAGGCCCGAAGGCCGCTCCGCCGGAGGGAGGGCTCCCTGGGGTCCCGCCGAATGACCCCGCGGCCCCTCCGCCCTTCCTCCCTCCGATCCAGCCTCTCTCTGGCCATGAAGGACGAGGAGCCGAGGAAGGCGTCGTCCTGGGGGCCTCCATCCCAGACCCAGACCCCCGAGGAGGAGGAGGGGGATCCCGGAGGGGCGCCGGAGGAGGAGCAGCGGCGCCTTCACCGGAGGCTTTGCCAGGAGGCGGAGGGCCTGCTCCGGCGGCGGGCGGCGCTCGGGGCCCAGCGGGACTTCCTGGAGCGGGAGGCGGAGGAGCTGCGCGCCCAGAGCCGGGCCTTCGTGGCCAAGACGGCCGAGCGGCGCCGGGGAGCCGTTGTCTCGGCGGCGGAAGCGAACCGGGAGCGGCTGGAGCGGCTCCGTCGGGAGCAGCGGGAGGCGGAGGGCCGGGCGCGGGAGGCGGAGGCGGCGCTGCGGGAGGCTCTGCTCCGCCGGGAGGCAGCCTTGTCCCGGCTGGAGGCCCAGATGGAGGCGCTGAGCGGGACCCGGGCGCTGCGGGAGGAGCAGGAGCGACGCCTCCGGGAGCTCCGACGGGAATTGGACGCCGCCCAGCAGCAGCACCGGCGCCGGGCCATGGAGCGCCTCCGTCGGGGGCGGTGGGCCTCGAGGGAGCGGACCCCGGCACCGGAGGGCGACGAGGAGGCCGAGGCGGCCCGGTGGCCGGAGGATGGCGGCCGGTCCCTGCGGCGGGAGAACCGGGAGCTGCGGCGGGAGCTGGAGCGCCTGGTCCGGAGGGCGCGGGAGCTGGAGGCGCGGAAGGCCCTCCTGGAGGAAAGGGTCGGGCGGCTGCGGAGGGAGGAGGGCTTCCTCCGGGATTTGGCCCGGCGGCGGCGGAGGGTGAGCCCCGGGGGGCCTCGGTGCCCGGCGTCCGGAGCCGGTGAGGGAGGGCCGGAGGGGGGCTCCGTGGGCGGCGCCATTGGTCAGTTGGCCAGAGCATCTGGAGGGACGGAAGGGCGCTCTCCCAGGACCTGCTCCGGTTCCGGTTCGCCTCCTCCGCACTCGGCGCGGCTTTGAGCGCACTGGCTGGCTTTGCCTTCAGCAGAGCCACCCCCCCCCCCCCAACCCCAAAACTTTTCGGGCCCCGGCCCCCGGTTTTTTTGGGGGGTGGGGCTTCTGGTGTCAGGGAGTTCCTCCCGGGGGGTCGCCCCCCCTCCGCGCGCATCCTGAGCCTCTGGGGCAAAACGGGGGGGGGGTCTCCTTTCTTAAGGCTGGCTTTATTGTATGGCAAAGGCAGCCACCGAAAATAGGGAACTCCCACAGCCCCCTCCCCAACCCTCCATCCTTGGCAGAGGGCTCCCTGGGGGCCTAAAAACCCCTCTCCGTGGCCCTTTAAGGAAGAGCGGAGAGGGGGGGGGCTCTTCGGTCCCAATCCTCGGAGGGAGGGGGGCGTCGGAGGGTTCGGGGCTGCCCCTTTTCCTGGGGGAGGGGGCAGGAGGCGCCTCCAGGCCAGCAAAGGCCCCCTCAGCCCCCCCCCATGGAAAGGCTCCAGTCTTCCGACAGACGGGGGACTCTTTCCCCCTCCAGCCCCCAGGGGAGCCCTTCCCCTTTCGGCACCGCCAGCCCCCGACCCCCTCGACCTCTTGCTGCCCGAGGACGGACTCGAGCAGAGACGCTTCCCGGCGGCCATCGGGAGGGTGGGCCACATTGTGGGCTCCGCCGTCCTTCCAAAGTCGTTTCAAGCAAACCTTTCGTAAAGCACGGCTCAGCAGTTTGGCCCCTTTGCCAGGCGGGGCAGGAGGGACGAAGAGCCCTCCAGGCGGCTCAGACCACAAGGCCCAGCAGCCCCAGCCCAAGGTCCCGGGGTGCTGGGAGTCCAAAGCGCCGGAGGAAGCGGGGCGGGAGCGTTGCCGGGGAGCAGGCTTCCCTCCCTCCCTCCCTCCTCTGGCCCAGCCCTGCCTGGGGCGCCCGCCCCTCCCCCGGGCCTCCTTCTCTCCCTCGCTCCGATCCCGGGGGGGGGGGGGGGAGCGTCGCAAAAAAGACGGCACTGACTCGGAGCCCTTCGTGGCTGCGGCCAAGGCCTCTGTATTTCGGTAGGAGTCCAGGGTCCGTCGGGGGGCCCCTTCTTCTTGGCTGCCGGCCCTCCTCCGGTCCCTGGCTCACTTGGCGGCGGGGCTGCGGGGCCTCGCCGGGGCGGCCTCGGGGGAGCATCGGGCCAGCGAGTCCCGGACCCTCCGGGGTGGGCCCCAGCGCTGGTGCAGCAGCTTCTCCCGCAGATGGAGCTCGAAGTAGCGGCGCTGGTCTTCGCCCGGCAGCAGCGGAGGGGCCTCGGGACCCTCGCCCCCGGAGTCGGCCCACCGGCGGCTCAAGGGCGGCTGCTGCTGCGCCAGAGGGGCCTCGGTCCCGGGAAGGAGGGCGGGCGGCGGGGTCCCTCCTGGGGTTCCCCCGCA
The DNA here is from genome assembly GCF_019175285.1 of Sceloporus undulatus. NCBI lineage: Eukaryota > Metazoa > Chordata > Lepidosauria > Squamata > Phrynosomatidae > Sceloporus > Sceloporus undulatus. The sequence goes on along the minus strand of NC_056522.1, from coordinate 56,931 downwards.
GGAACACGGGGCCTCTCCGGCGGAGAGCGAGGTGGGACCCCGAGGCGATGGCCGCCTTCCCGCCGGAGGCCCCCCGCCCTGGCTCTGCGGCCTCCTGGCGGCGCCTCCCGGGGAACTGGCCGGCCGAAGGGGTGCCGGCGCCGGGGCTGGATCCTCGGGGGAGGCGGGGACGCCCTCCTCGGCCTCTTCCTCCTCCGGGGCTGGCGTCCTCCTCGGGGGACGGGGCTGTGGCCTGGGGCGGCGCCGGTGGGCCAAAGCAGGGCTCTTGGGCGGCTCTTCCTTGGTGCCGGGGCCGCGTTCCTTTCCTCCTCCTCCTCCCGCTCGAGCTCCTCTCGGGCGGCAGCTAGGGCCGGGCGGCGTGGGAGGAGGAGGGCGGCTGGGCGGGGGCCGTCGGGGCGGCTGGCTCTTCCCTCCGGCCTCCTCTCCCTCGGCGCCGTTGTCTTCAGCCGGGGCTCCGTCGGCCTCCTCCTTCTGCGGGCGGCGGGGCTCCGGGAGCCGGAGGGCGGCCTGGACCCCCCGGGGGAGCCCCCACTTGCGGTGGACCAGCTTCTCCCTCAGATGCCGCTCCAGGCTGCGGCGGCGCTCGGCCCGGAAGAGGGGCCTGGTGGACAGGGCTCCCGGGGGCTCCTGCTGGAGCGCGGTGCAGGCCAGGAAGCCTGGCAGCACCGGGGACCAGCTCTCCAGCGAGCTCCGCACCGGCGCCGGGAGGCCCCAGAGCAGCTGCAGGCGCTTCCTGCGGACGTGGCTCTCCAGGGCCTCGCGGGGCCCCGGGCCCATCAGCAGCGGGTCCAGCAGCGGCAGCTCCAGCACCGCCCCGCTCCCCCGGGCCACCGCCGGAGCCGCGGGGAGGGAGGAGGAGGCCGGGGCCGGCGGAGGCGGAGGCCGGGGCATGGCTGCCTCTTTCCTTATGGCCTCCTGCTCCCAGCAGGTCAGCAGAGGCCTCGCCCTCGCCGCCACGCCCCCGCCGGCCCCACTGTGACGTCAGCGCCAGGCCGGAGAGGAGGGAAGGCCCCAGCCCCTCGCCCGGAGAGATGGCCTATTAAAACCTATGCTGACTCAGTCACTCTGCTGATCTCCCTGTCTTTAGCCTTACGGCTTCCATCCCTGAGACCCCATCATGGAGCGGGGGGGGGGGGGCACACAGAGACACTGTTCTCAAGGCATGGAAAAGGCACACAGAGCGAAGCCCCCCAAGGACAAGGCCTGACCCCCGCTGGCTCCAGAAAGGGCCAGGGCCAGCAGCTCCCCCCAGACCCCCACCGAGGGCCCCACTGCCGCCCCCATCAGCCCCAGGCCCCTTGAGCCCCGAGGGGGGGGTCAGCCCCTTGGTTCAAGGCACAGGTGGAGGTCCTCAGGGGCCCCGCTCAGAAGGGTCTCCCACCCACCCCTCCAGGCCCCCTGCCGGCAGCCACTGTGAAGAGAACAAGGCAAAGGGGCTGGGGGCAGCAGCTGCCATCCGATTCTGGTCAACAGGCATAGGGCTTCTTCTGGCACCCCCCTCCCTTTATTGAGTAGGCAGCTGGAAGGCAGAAGGGCAAGGGAAGGAAGCCATCCAGGAGGCTGCAGGGCTCAGTCTCCCCCCCCCCCGAAAAAAAAGACTCCACTGAGTGACAGCCAGCCATTTATTGTCAGTGGGCTGCAGAGTGTGGCAGTCTTTCGCACCCAGTGCCACCCGCCTTCCCTTCTGCCAGCACTGGCAGCCCAGAGCTTCTGTGCTTCATTGTAAGACATGGCGGCTGCAGCCAAAGCAGACAACCCCCTCCCTCCCAGTCACAGGGCAAGGCCAAGGGAAGTGGGGGGATCAGGGCCAGGCTGTGGAGGGTCCGCTGGTGATCCAAGGGAGTCTGCCCCCACTTCCAAGCAGGAGGGAGAGAGGCCTCCAACCATCCACAAAGGAATGGCAGGCCAGGCCACAAGGCATGTCTGCCCAGGACAGTGCCCCAGTGCCAGCAGAGGCTCCCAGAGCCAGAAGTCCCAAGCAGAAAGCAAGGTCTGTCCGTCCGTCTGTCCACTATTTCCTCCTTCGCTTGTGGCTTGGCTTCATTGGTGGGGGGCTCACTGCTGCCTCCTCCCCAGAGCTCCAGCTTTCGCTGTCTGGCACCCGAGAGCGACAGGCCTTGGTGCCTGTGTGCTGGCTTGGGTCTGGGCCCAGACGAGGAGGCCTTTTGGGACAGATGGCGCTGGGAGGAGGAGGAGGAGGAGGAGGCGGCGGCAGCCTTCTCTTCCGGCGGCTGGCCAGGGCCTTCTTCCGCCAATGCTGTTGCTGCATGGCCCTGGTTGCTTCCTCCGGCTGTGGCTGAGGCCTGGCCTTCTTGGTCAAGCGCTTGGAGCCAGTGGTGCTGACCTCAAACCAGTCCTGAGGAGATGGAGGAGAGGAGGCTCAGTGTAGCTGAGGCAACAGACTGCTGAATGAAGGAAGGGAAGACCCCCCCCCAAGCCCACCCCTGGAAGCAAGGAAGGAGGCTCACCTCGGCATGGACAGCATTGATGTGATACTTGACTCCGCTCTCCGACACAAACTCTTTTGTGCACAGCCGGCACCGGTACTTCCCAGCCACAAACTCACCCTGCGGGGCAGGAGAGGGGCACATTTCACCCAAACTCCTCCATAATGACAAGGAAAGGAGGCCACCCCTCCTTCACTCACCACTGAACCTCACTTCCCTATTGAAGGAGTTCCCTAGCCCAGGCTAGAAAGCATCCATCCGGAGAGAGGAAGAGAGCTGTGGGGGTGGTGGGACTATTGTGGGACAGAGGGGCTGGCAGTGAACCCCCTACATGCCCCCGTTGCCCGCCCTCCGCATGGGCACTTGTCCTGGCTCTTCAGCCACTTACCAGGGTGCAACTGCCCAGGTGGGCCTTGAGGCCTGAGACACTGCTGTAGACACAGGTGCAGCCCTGGGGAAGAGAGAGATGGGTGGGTGGGGAATGAAAGCCATCAGTGACCTCCGAGAAGCCTCTGCAGAACCTCTTTTAGGCCCTTGGCAGAATGGGAGGCAGGGGCCTGCTCTGGGGAGGAACAGGCTGAACCCCACCTGCTTCCTGGCACCTTCAGGAGGAGGCAAGCGAGCCCACCTGCCCAGGGGAGAGGGCAAAGTGCCCCTTCATTGCCCTATCCAGCAGGAGCAGGGTCCTCAGAGACTGCTGCCAAGGGATGTCATGGAAAGGAAGGGTTGGCCCTCGTTAATAGCAGCCAGCCAGCCCCTGCTCCCGGCCTTTTCAGGTCTCGGTCTCCTGTCCCTCTGGGAATACCTGGTTGGGGCACTGGACCTGCTGGTATGCCTTGATCTCGGCTCTCCACTTGCAGAGCACCTCCTGGCTCACAGCGGGCAGCCCTGGGCGGGTGTACTTCAGCTGCGTGGGAGGGAAAAGACAGCAATGGATGGGAAACGCCCAGACCAGAAATGACTGCCACCCCACAGCCACCAGAGCAATTCAGCAGCCATTGCTACTCAGCCCCCAGCAGCTCCGTGGGGCTCCAGATGGGAGACAGCCTGCCCCTACCCCATTCCTGCTTGCTCAGCTCCCTACACACGAGGAGGTCTCAACTGCTTGCCTCCCTAAGTGGCCCCCTACCTTCCGGTCATCGGGGACGAGATCCTGGAGGACCTTCCTCTTGGGCCACTCCTTGGCCAGTTCCACGTGGGCCAGTTCATGCAGGTAGTAGGCAGCCACCTTTGCAGACTTCCTCTGGAGCCGGCGCCCACCGTTTGCTTCTCCACAAGTGTCCTTTGGGGGCCCTGCCGGGACGTCTTTGTGGAGAAAGGGGGCCTGGCAAGAGGGGATGGCAGAGTGACACTCCTTCTGGGCACCGCAAGGCCAGGCTCAGGCAGCAGGAGCAAAGCAGTGGGTGGCCGGGGGTGGCTTGCTTTTCCCAAGCCGTTTCAGGGAGCTGCCCCCCCACCCCTGGGACATTTTTGGCTGGGGAATGACAGGGCAAGGAGCAATCCCACGTTCCTTGCTCGGCTCCCCCAACTCACTGGTCCATGTTCAGACTTCATGTGGTAAACAAGGCCAGCCCTGGACCGGTAGGCTTTGCCGCAGTGCGGGCACCGTAAGACCAGTGTCTCCAGCTCAGACGCTGCCTTCCCACACTTCTGCGTGTGGTAGAGATACCCCACGATGCTGGTGAAGCTGCCTGTGCAGCCCTGTGGAGGCAGGGAAAGGAGAGGATGGCTCTGGGGTCTTGAGAGGATAAAGGGGGCCGGGGGAATAAAGGCAGGCTGGCCAGGCAGCCCCCCTTCAACCCTGCCCAGGAGTATGCAGAAGCCCCCTCCCCCGGGCGGGTATTGCCTTCTCCCATGTCCACCAAGCGGGGGGAGGGCACATTCTGGCCATGGACATCCCCCACCCAATTCTCCTCCTGCAAGGAGGAAGTCTGCTCTTGCCAAGCTAGTCATGGCGCAAGAACCTGAAGGCGGGTGGCTGCTGGAAAGACTTACCTCTCTGGTACACCTGAGCTTGCCCAGGCGCTTAAGCACTTGCCTCAGGCGTTCACGCTCGCTCTGCTTGTCCTGTGGCCCTTTGTCTTTCCCTGTCAGCTGCACGGAAGCAGAGGAGAGAGCGGCTGGGCAGGGTCCTTGGTCCCAAGCAGAACCAGAGGAGACAAGGCTTAGAGAGCAGGGTTGGCTCAGGCCAAGTGGGACGGGAAGGGCAATGGATGACCAAGACCTTGCCCAGCCAGAGCGACCCGGTGCCAGTAGTCAAGGGGCCACTCCAGCAAGCGGAGACCAGTTCCTGACCCAGCATACACCTGGGGAGACGAAGCTGGGACAGGAGGCCCCTTGGAGGATCGCATCAGGCTTCCAGAGGACTTGCCACCCCAGGATTTAATGTGGGCACCCTGAAATTTGTGCAAAATTGGAGGCCAAATGCTATTTTGCCATGCTTTTGTAAAATTTGAGCCTGAATATTAAGGAATTAAGCAAGTCTAAGCTTATTGTTGGGAGATGTTTTCATTCTCGTTCCCTCTCCTTAGATAGATAGGGATTTCCTGCATGCAAACTGTCCTCTTTAGCTCAAACTAACCATGTGACATAGGGACATGCTGAGTCTCTCTCAAAGACCATCTTCCTCCTCCCTCCAAAGAAGTTTTCTTTGGAAAGACGGTGAGATAAAGATTACTCCATCTATTCTAAACATTAGGGGCAACTTCCTGACAGTAAGAGCCGTTTGGCAGCGGAACACACTCCTTCCTCGGAGATTTTGGTGGAATCGCCTTCTTTGGAGGTTGTTTCTAAAGAGAGGCTGAATGGCCATCTGTAAGGGGTGCTTTGACTTGTGTCTTCCTGCATGGCAGAAGGGGGCTGGACTGGGTGGCCCTTGGGGATCTCCCCCATCTCTGATTTAGGTTTCTCTGCGCATCAGTGAACAGAGATGCCTGCTGAAGAGCAGATGACATGAAGCATTTTTTACAAAGAGATGACTGTGTTGTTAGTCTTTCCAAGTTTAAAGCATATATAGGACGCTCATAAGATACGTTTGCTAAGGTGCCAATACAACATAAGACATGGGATGCCTTACATGAAATATACATTCCGTATGTATGTTGTATCCCTAGACAGTGAGAAATCTACATTCTTCCCCAAGAGGAGTACTCTGCGTGCGCATATATATGTCTGTGCCTCTGTGTGTGTGCATGTGCATATATATTTTGTTGTTGTTTCATACATACACATAAACATACATCTATGCCTGTGTGTGTGTGTGTGTGTACGCACACACATATACAGTTGCTATACATTTAATAAAATGACCTAAAAGATCATTAAGACACTACTGCCTGTGAATTCTACCATATTAAACGCCCAGGTGCCTAGATGGAGTGTTTGTGATAGATCTGTCTGAACTCTAACACTCATCATGACCTGAGAGCTCAGCTAACTAGAGGATGATAAGAGGGACCTCCAAACAGCAACAGCAGCAGCTTAGCTGATAAAGAACCATCTATCCCACTGTCTAAAGCAGCATTTCTCAAGTAGGATTTCCTTGGCCAGTTTGATGAGAAACCCTGTCTGAAAAAGATGTGCTGGATATAATCATTTTCTCGCCGAGCATTACTTCAAGGGTTGAAAGACTGAGAAAGGAGGGTCTAGCAAAAGGGGAGTGGGGAACCGTGCCCGTCTCAGGAAGCCTTCCTGGGGCTCCTGTTGGTTCACAGGGCCTGCCTTACCAGGGTGTTGTGGTCTGCCATGAGATGGTACTTCATTCCTGCCAGAGAGCGCAGCTGCTTCCCACAGTGGTGACAGGTGAACATCTCCTAGGAGAATAAAGGACAGGATGCGTCCAGAGGGAGCAGTCAGGCTGCCCTTCTTGGTTGGGTTTTCTTCTCCATAAGAGCCCCCTCCATCACCCCCCACAAATAAACTGGCCGCTTCCCGCTCTCCCTGGGCTCTCTCTCACAAAGGCCCATGTGGGTCGGGCAGAGCACTGGGGAGGCCACTCTCTTCCCCAAAGTTGGTGAAGGTGACAGACTGCATGGTGGCAGAAAGGGACAAGGCCTTTCCTTATCTCCAGAGACTCCTGGCCTTGCTGCTCTCCCCTCGGTTTGGGTCAGCAATCAATAAGCACCAATCTCAGTACAAATCCTTGGAGATATCTAGCTGCCGTTTCTCTGCGGCGAGTGCCGACTGCTTATCCTCAGCCTTCACCTACTCTCCATGGCCTGCGAGGGTGTCTCCCCTTTCCCCTGCACCTTGAAAGTGTCTTTGTCTAAAGCCCCTGAGAAGCCCAAGCAAACCACGTCCGCTGCACCAATGGTCACGACATTTTGAAATGAGGCAGACAAACTCCATCCTTTGAATGAGCCACAAGAGCTGCATTGTCCCATGTGAGCAGCAATGTTACCTTGAAAAGGGTTCCTATTGATCTATGCAAAGCACAGATTGAGTCCATAGGCCTGCATTTCAGCCACGTCTACACGGCCTGTTATTTCCCAGAGCCCTGCTTTAATTTTCCCTGGCCTTTTACTGAACGCTTTCCATGCCATTGGCTCACGGATCAGTCGTAGAAATGTCTCATGTATTTTGCCTAGACGACCCAAATCCCAGTTGCTCTGAGCTCTGCTGATTTCACCCGGTTTCCAGTCAGTTGGTGAGGGCTATAACTTTGCTGCTCTGACAGACAAATGTCAGCTCAGGCAGCTCCCTTGCGCCTTCTGCAGTGATGATGTGCAGAACCCATTAGCTCCCTCTCCCCGCTGACCACTGAGTGCCCTGGGTCCCTGCTGGTGGGGAGGAGATGGCCGGAGCGAAGGGCCGAGGGCCGGACCCAGCCTCAGGGCTCCCGCTCTGGCCTCCCCACCAGGACCTGCGGGACCCCCGCCTCCTGCCTCACCTGCTGGCAGTTTGCCATGTGCTTCTTCAGCCCTTCCACTGTCTTCCTCGTGGCGACTCTGCAGACGGGGCAGGTGACCCGGCCTTTGTCCAGGATGGCCAGGTGCCACTGCTCCTCCAGGCTTCCTGCCAGAGGATACAGCAGGGTCATGCGCATGCGAGAGAGAGAGAGAGAGAGAGAGCGCATGGGGCTATCTTAGATGGGGTGCCTACTTTTGGGGAAAGGCAACTGGAAGCTTGGACCAATTGCTTCCTGTCCGGGAAAGGCTTTGCGGGATTTAAAGCCCTGGGAAGCGATGGAGGAAACGACCCACAAAAGAGGAGGAGGAGGAAGGCAGCACAGCCAGGCCAAGCAGCAAGTGGCCACCGCAGGGCCTGCCTGCTGCTCCTCCTGCTGGGCCTCCGCAGGACAGCCCCCTCCGGCGGGGCTCTTGCCAGGACTGGGACCCAGGCCTCCAAGCGGAGCTGCCTCCTTACCTGAGGCGTATGGGAGCGGGTCCCTCTTCCGGTGACTGCTGCCCTTGGGCTTCAGAGGAGGCCTCCTCCTCTTCCTCCTCCTCGCTTGCAGCTGCTTGGCTGAAGGAGAGAGAAGGGAGGCCTGGGGTGAGAGGCTGGTCAGCCCGGGCCCAGCGCAGGGCCGCCTCCCGCCAAGGCCTCCCTCAGGCGGCCCACAGAGCCAGCTCCCCAGGGGCCGGAGCCCTTGGCCCAAGGCAGGGAAGGGGCTCCTTCTCCTCCGAGGGCCGTTCCCGCCGCCGGAGCGCCTTCTCAAGACAAAGGGGCCTCCCTCCCTGCGCTGCTCCTTCCTCCGGCCGCCATCGCCATCGCCCACCTGGTCCCGCTTTCGCCTTCGCCGCCTCCTCCTCCTCCTCTTCGGGGCCCGGCCAGGCGGCTTTGGCGCTGGCTTTGGCATTGGCGCTGGCCAGCTCCGGGGGAGAGCGTCCAGAGGGGTCTGCCCTGGCTCTGCGGCGCTGCGGCGGGGGCTCGCTCCGAGGAGCCCGCGGAGGAGGAGGAGGAGGGCCGGTCGAGCCTCCGGTTGCGGTTGCCGTTGCCGCCGCCGCCGCGTCCACCCGGAAAGGCCCGGCCAGCCTCCCTCCGCGGCCCCGCATCTTCCCGCCGCTGCCGCCGCCGCCCTTCGCCGCCGCCGGAAGCTGCTGGTGCCGCTGGCGGAAGGAGCGCTCTATGGTCCAGGGAGGCGCCGCTCTAGGGCCTGGCCTCGCCAGCGGAAGCGGAACTGCGACTCCCGGCATGCAACGGGGGCGCCCAGGAGCCCCGCCCTCTCTCTGTGGCCCGGAAGGGCTCTTTCCTGCGTCAGACGGAGCGCCCTCTGCTCCGGAAGCGGAAGGGGGGCGAGGCGTCAAGATGGCGGCTGCAGCGGCTGAGCCTGCGGCGTCTTGCGCCCGCTCTCCTCCTCCTCGTCCCCCCGCGTGCCTCCTGGTGCTGGGCATGGCTGGCTCCGGGAAGACGGCCCTCGTGCAGGTGGGGGCCGGGGCCGGGGCCGGGGCCGGGGGGCTCCGTTCCTCCCTTCGCTCCTTCTCGGCTGACGCGGCGGCCCTTCTCCGCTCTCTCTCTCTCTCTCTGTCTCTCTCGCAGCGCCTGGCGGCCCACCTGCAGCAGAGCAGCCGCTCCCCGCCGCCGTACCTCATCAACCTGGACCCGGCCGTGCGCCAGCTGCCCTTCCCGGCCAACATCGGTGCGCCTCCCCGCCCTTCCCCTTCCCTCGGCCCGGGCAAGGCGGGACAGAGGGCCGAGACGGCCGCCTTCTCGGCAGCAGTGCCTCTCCCTCCCTCCCTCAGCATCTCTTCTGAGCTTAGAGTGAAAGGAAGGCTTGCCATTCTCTCCAGGCACAGATTGCAGGCATTTATTTCACTCTAAGGTTTGGGGTTTTGACTTCCAGTGGTTGGGTTTTACTGTGGGCAAAGCCAGCAGCGATCAAACAAACCCAACCGACACGAAAGCATGGAGTAAAAGGAGTCAAGCCCCCGCCTGGATCCGTCTCAGCCGCAGCCGAGGGCCCCTCCAGGCCTCCCTGGCAAAGAAGCGCTAGGAGGCCCTTCCCGGCCCCTCCAGGCCTCCTCATGGGAAGAAGAGGCACACACAAACTGGCCACGCATGCAAAATGTTAAGCGCAAAGGCACATTGTTTTAAGTCATCGCGCGCAAAGCATGCGCCTCCTTTAGCAGCTGTGTCCAATGGCTGTGGGAGCTCTGCTTAGGAAACCCTCGACTCACGTCTCCCTTCTTCTTTCCATAGATATTCGGGACACAGTGAAGTACAAAGAAGTCATGAAGCAGTATCCTTCCCGGAGGCAGCCATTTCTGGAGGGCTGTTGTTGTGGGCAGTGGGGCGCTGGAAGAGCGCATCAGGGCTGGGGGAGAAATGGAGGCTTGGTCTTGGGAAGGGCTCTGGGGGAATTGGCTGTCTTTCCCTTTCCCAGCAGCCGCCGTTGGCTCAACAACAGGCTTGCTTGGCATGATGGGCAGCTGGAAGGCTAGCCTGGGTGGCCCTGGTCCCCAGATGCCCAGGAGCTGTGAGAATGGAGCCTGGGAGGATCCCTGGACAACAGGCTTCCCGTGCGGCCCCTGAGGGTGGGCCTTTGGGCGCCTTCACGAAGCGGTGAATGCTTGCTTCAAAAGAGTGTGGCGTCTCTTGGCGCAGTTTGCCACCTCCTTGCTTATGGGGCTCTTACCTTTCTGCCTGTAACCCTAGGGACCGCAAGGACCATCTACTACTCCAACCTGCTTCTGCCATGCAGGAACACAGAGCTGAAACATCTTGGAAGAGGCTTGTTCAATTTCCGTACAAAGACCTGCGTATATTCTCTGTTTGGTTTTGCCCAGTTTCATCATGAGGGGATCCCAGCTAATCATCACGTCCCACAAAACAAACTCCATAATTAGGCAGTGCGCCGGGGGAGGAAAGGCCACCTCTGTTGCCTCCCAAACTGCCCACCGTTCGCCTTAGTGGCTCCTTTGGGTTTATGTCAGTGGGGGAAGTACTGTTCCATGACGTGTATAATTTCAGACTTTGGTACACGTCATCTTTGTTCTGACTGAAATAGCTCCACGTCGTGTAACGCTTACTATTAACTTTTTTAATTCTTATTTTTATGCCGCTATTCCTTGGAGATCATTGCGGTGAACAGAAAATATAAAAACAGTGTAAAACAACAAAGCCCCTCCAACCCCCCAATTATACAGTATAAAACAGTTAAAACATCATAAAACCCCAATACAAACAGATGGCAGTACAATAAGATCACAAGTGACAAGATAAACTGCCTAAACATCACTAAAAAGGGGGGAAAGAATCAGTCAAAAAAAAAAAAAAGGATCATGGGGGAAAAGCCTGGCGGAAGAGGAAGGTCTTCAAGGTCCTGTTAAAAGCTTCAAGGGAAGTGGCAAGGTGTTCCAGAGTTGTGGGGCTAAGATGGAAAATGCCCTCCGAGTTGCATTATAGCGTGCATCTGGAATTCTCAGGAGATGTTTCCCGCCCGACCTGAGAGTGTGGGGCGGATTGTATGAGGAGAGGCAGTCCTCCAAGTACCCTGGGCCCAAGCCATTTAGGGCTTTATAGGTTATATCCAACACCTTGTATTGCGCTCGGAAGCGAACGGGCAGCCAATGGAGATCTTTCAAAACAGGTGTTATATGACTGGTCCTCCTAAGGGAGCTTATTACAACTCCTTTGTGAAATGGTCCTGATGGTTTCTTTCCTGAACCCAGAGCATCCAAACTGGCTCTTTCTGCAGGGTGCCCTTGACAAGTGCCAGCAGCCGTTCTCAGGTCTTTTCCAAACCATTTGGCCTGGGAAGCAGCTGCCTCACTGGGTCAGCTCTGTGGCTGTTCTGGATCCCTCTGTATCTAGGAGCCCTTGAAAGCGGCTCCCTTCCTCACTTCTGTGTACATTCGGTGGTGCTTTCCTGAACATTATCTAGATATGGGCTGGGCCCAAATGGAGGCATTGTGACTTCCCTCAACCTCTTTGCTACAAGGTTTGATCAGGTATGTAGTGCTTAGCTGACTTCTTTGACCGTCTCTCCGGTTGATTCCTGCAGCATAGTCACTTTGGGAGGTGGGGAGGGGTCTTGGGTGCAGCCCTTGGCGAGGCATTTTTAACCTCCTTGAATTTGCAAGTATGCCATAATAATTTGATAGTGCTGAGGATTCCTGACTTTGCTGAAATAGCTGCTGCTGCTGATGATGATGATGATGTTTCTCTCTATTTTGTTCTTGCCAGGTGATGAAGTTTATTGAAAAACGACAGACTGCGTCCCAGTGAGTCAGTGAGAAACTAAATACTTTCCTGGGGTGGGGATGATGGGTGGGAGGTCTCTTGGGAGCAGCCACACTCATCTGTCTCTTCTGCCTAAAGTAGATGACTTTGGGTGGCCCATTTCTGCCTTCGTTGGGTATGAGTCAGAAATGTTTGCCGTCTCATTTCTCCAGGTTAACACTCAAGGCAGCCATAGTTGCTTGGAGATGATCAATAAATAATTAGAAGAGCAATTTAATGGAAAACATGAAACAAGGATGAAGCATCTTGACTAATGATACCAAACAAATTAGAAATTATGGAGCAAACAGTTGCCAGAATAATTTGCTGAAATAGCTGCCAGACCAAAGGAGTCAAAAGGCCTTCAGCCTGGAGCAAGAAGTATAGAATCATAGTAAGGGTGAATCAGGTAGAAAGGATGCATGGCTCCCTGGCCAGGAGCGCCTGGTGGGAAAGGCCCTGCCCAGCTGTCTGGCTGGGAGACTGGGGAAGCAGCTGTTCAAGACAGAGGAGCGTGCCTAGCTGTGACTCTGTTTCTTGAAGATGGTGGCTCTTGCCCAGGTATTATGATGATGATGATGATGATGATGATGATGATTAACCTTTATTTATAAAGCGCTGTACATTTACACAGCGCTGTACATACAATCTTTTTAACTGGACGGTTCCCTGCCCTCAGGCTTACAATCTAGAAAGACATGACACAGAAGGAGAAGGGAAAGATGGTGGGGAAGGGGCCTCTCTAGTAGGATAATACATGTAAAGTACATGGCAATACAGGAAATGATTCAATAAAACAGGCAACAAAAGAACATCAAATAGCAAGTGACAGTTATGCAATGCCTGGGAAGGCTTCCCTGAACAGGATGGTCTTCAACTCCGTTTTGAAGCTGGTTAAAGAAGTGATGGCTCTTGCTCGCGAGGGAAGAAAGTAGCTGTAGCCCTGACCCAGCTGGGCCTGGTCCTCCTCTTGGCCTTTGTGTCCGAAGGCCCAGAGCATGAGGAACACCTTCTCTTGCAGATACGTCCTGATTGACACACCTGGACAAATTGAGGTGTTCACCTGGTCTGCCTCAGGTACCATCATTACAGAAGCCTTGGTGAGTGAGTGAACAAAGGAGGGCCAGCTATTCAGCCTCCTCTGCTTAGCTGGGCTAAGTGCTGAGGAAGCTTGGGGCAGCTCATCCCATTTCTCTAACGCTGCTGCCTTGTGCCTCCTCAGGCCTCCTCCTTCCCCTCCGTGGTGGTTTACGTGATGGACACATCTCGCAGCACTAGCCCAGTCACCTTCATGTCCAACATGCTGTATGCCTGCAGGTAAGAGGCCTGGGGATGTGTAGGTGGGGGGATTTGCTGTCCTTACTTCTCTCTTTTTGGGGGGAGGTCAGCCTGGCTGCAGTTGCATTTGCAAGACCTGAGTAGAACAGCTGAGGTCTGAATATCCCAGAGGTCTCATTCAAAGAGTTACCATATGTTCATGTCAACTTGATAGCAAATGACAAGGCTGGCCATGGTTTCCAGGCCCTTCATCATTTTGGTGGCACTCCTTTGGACACGCTCCAGGTTGTGAACATCCTTTTTGAATTGTGCCCAGAACTGGACACAGTATTCCATGTGAGGCCTGGAAGACATCCAAGACTTAAATCCTGGAAGCCAGGTGGAGAGCATCTGGATAAGAATCAAAGGGGAGGGAAACAACAAGGATGTTACGGTGGGAGTCTACTACAGACCCCCAAGTCAGACTGAGGAATTGGATGATATCTTTCGAGAACAGATGACCCATAGATTCAGAAAAGAGAGATGTAGTAGTGATGGGTGACTTCAACTATCCTGATATTTGCTGGAAGTCAAACTCAGCCAAATCCACAAGGTCTAGCAAATTCCTCACTTGCCTGGAAGACAATTTCATGGTCCAAAAGGTGGAAGAGGCAACAAGGGGGTCAGCTATTTTAGATCTGATCCTAACCAACAAGGATGACTTGGTTAATGGGGGGCAAGTGGTGGGATCCTCAGGTGGAAGTGACCATGTTCTCCTGGAGTTTGTTATACAATGGAAAGGAGAAGCTAGGCAGAGTCAGACACGCATCCTAGAGTTTAGGAGAGCGGATTGAGGGCGATTCCATGGTCAGAAATACTAAAAGATAAAGGAGTTCAGGACGGATGGGACTTTCTCAAAAGGGAGATACTGAAGGCACAATTTGAAACAGCTCCAGTGAGAAAGAAAAACGGGAGGTGTCTCAAGAAACCAGGATGGATGACTAAGGAACTTCCAACGGAGATGAGTTTGAAACGGAAGATGCTATAAGAAATGGAAAAAGGGGGAAATCACCAAAGAGGAATTCAAAGAAATAGCAGGCATTTGTAGGGTAAAGTCAGAAAAGCTAAAGCGCAGAATGAACTCAGTCTTGCTAGAGAGGTTAAGGACAATAAAAAGGGCTTTTTTGGATATGTCCGCAGCCAAAGGAAGAAGAAGGAAACGGTAGGTTCACTGAATGGAGAAGATGGCAAAATGCTAAGAGAAGACAGAGAAAAGGCAGAATTACTCAAGACCTTCTTTGCCTCCGTCTTCTCAGAAAAGGCAAAGGGGCTCAACCTGAAGATAATGGAGCAGAGGACAGAATAGGGGAATTTCAGCACAGAATAAGTAAAGAGATAGTAGAGGAACACCTTGTTAATCTCAATGAATGTAAGTCATAGAATCCTAGAGTTGGAAGAGATCCCAAGGGCTCTTATCCAGTCTAACCCCCTTCTGCCATGCAGGAACTCTGAATCAAAGCATAGATGACCCATGGCCATCCAGTCTCTGTTTAAAGACCTCCTTCCTTGGAGTACTTCAGCAGTTTCACCATGATACCTTTCAGATTAATGAGAAATTTGCTAATAGCTTTGAATTTACATCTGCATGTAGAGTGAGCATCCTAAATAGCTAATGAACAGACTAAGAAAAAGAAAAAGCTTAAGACGGTTAACTCCTCATCATGGTAGAGAATGAGGAAGAAGAGGAATGTGACTGAGAAGGAGAGCTCTGTGTGAGAGAAACTTCTCAAAAGAAGTATGCCTGGATCACTTCATCTGTTTACTTGGTTGCAAAAGGGATTTTTGACCCTGCTTCTCAGAGGATGGTAGGAGCAAAAGCTTTCCCATTGAAGCCCCATTGAGTGCTGGAGAGGGATGAGAATGCTGGCATTTTCAAACATGAGCCCCCTTTGGTTCTTTCCCCAGTATCCTCTACAAAACGAAGCTCCCATTCATTGTGGCCATGAACAAGGTGAGTGGATGCTCCCAGCCCACCAGCTCTGGCCCTTTCTGATCGGGATCCACCTTTAAGCCCAGCCTGCTCTTCCTCTGCTCTCCAGTCCTTTCCCTGCTCTTGGCTGAGCCCCACATTTTCTCCTCTCCTCCTCCTCTGAAGTCTTGCATAATATGGGGAGTGGGGAGGAGGGCAAGGGAGGGAATGCCTGTATGACCCACTGACCCCACAGTAGTCCTTGCCCAGGGCTGGCACCCACCTCGTGCCCCGCTATTCCTCTCTGCTTCCTAATGCAGACGGACATCATTGAGCACCGCTTTGCCGTGGAGTGGATGCAGGACTTTGAGGCCTTCCAAGAGGCCCTCAGCCAGGAGTCCACCTACGCCAGCAACCTGACGCGCTCCATGAGTCTCGTTCTGGATGAGTTCTATGGGTCGCTCAAGGTGGGGGCTCCTTTCTCTGTTGCCCCCTCCCCTCCTGGCTTGGTGGCTGGGGGCACTCCGCTCTGCTTCTTGTCTCCTGGTTTAGCACCTGGCTTTTGACTTGCCTGCTCTCTTCTCCCTGTAAAAGGGATGTCTGAGCTTGGCTCTTGTGCCCCCCCTCCTCTGGGCCATTGACAAGTTCCTTCGGTCCTTCAGAGTGGGAGGCTTGGAGGGTGGGGGATTCCTAGGGGGAAGGGGCACCTGGGGGTTGGCCCCCTCTTTGGCACACATTAAATACTTTGAGGCAGGCCAGGTCTGCTTCCCTCAGGCCTGCAGTGGCACACTGTCCAGGCTGGCAAAGGGCACTTCTGGCAGTGAGCTCCTGCTTTGCCAGGCCGTGCCAAGCCAAGGGAAGCCCCCAGAAGTCCCATGGACATGCTTTGAAAAGAGCCCTTGTTCATACCTGGGGACTTCTGGGGGTGGTAGGGTGGATGGGGGGCTTTGTTCCTTATGTCGGTTGGACTTGCAGTATGGCCCTCTTCTATGGCCCGTGCTCCCCACCTTAGATATGAATACATGGCAAGGAGAGGAGACACTGTGATGATGGTAGGGAAGGCCTTCTCCGGAGGGTCTGTCAGTCTTGCCTCCAGTTCCCTCCCTTGCAATGAGAAAGGCCCTTGGTTGTCTTGCAGGTGGTGGGGGTCTCTGCTGTCCAGGGAACTGGCCTGGACGAATTCTTTGAGCTCGTGTCCCAAGCAGTTGATGAATATGAAAGGTGAGGGCCTCTTTGGGGGGGGGGGGTGTGACAGCCCACCTGAGCCTCTGCCCCAGTCGGGTGCCCCTGACATTCAGGAGAGGCTGCGTGCCGTCTTGGGGTGGGGAGGTTGCTGGTTCCTGCTGGTTCTGGTGGCTTATCTGGGCCAGATCTTGGGCTGTGAACAGAGGAAGACTCATGCTGAGAGGGGATCCCATAGCACAGCCTCCTTTGGTGCTGTGGGGCGGGCAGAGTGGAAGAGGGCCAGGTTCCCTCGCAGTCTTGGCACAGCTTCAAACTGAGGATACCCAAGAACAGGGATGGGAGACCTGGACATGTGGGCCTCAGCCCCTCTCTCACTCTGCTTGTGTGCGCCTTTCTGGAGTGCTGCCCACAGTTGTCTGTCTGGTGATTGTGAAGAAATGCACTGAACCCCTTTCTTCTTTCTCCCGTGGTCCCTCTCTTTTCCCTTCCAGAGAGTATCGCCCAGAGTATGAACGGCTGCGGAAGAAACTGGTAAGCAGCACCTGAGGAGACGCTGTGCTGGGATGGCCAAGCTGGCTTTCTCCCTGCTAGATGCCAGTTTCGAAGGCTTGGTGCTCCTTGTGATGGAGGTTGGAGCTGCAGCTTCTGTAGGCTTTGGCGGAGGAGAAGTGCCCAGCTCTGTGTGGATTGCGGTGGGAGATCCCTGGGGCTTACAGCGGTCCGTCTGCTCCCCGCCAGTCGTCAAAGCCCAACTATGGCATGTGGGGGGAATTGTGAGTGGAGGCCCTGGGCCACTCTCCCTCTCTACCCTTGGCTGGAGCTTTTGCCAGTCGGTCATGCTAGTCTTGATGATGCACAGCTCTTGGAGGGGCAGCTAACTGGGACAGACTTTCTTTCTTGGCAGGAACAGGCCCAGAGCCAGCAGCAGCGGGAGCAACTCGGGCGCCTGCGGAGAGATATGGCCGCCCCCCCTGTGGATGTGGAGAGCGGTAGGCAATGGGGCCGAGACTGTGGGGCCCACTGCTGTGGGCACAGGCTCTGCAGGGAGGGAGGGAGGGAGGGAGGCCAGAGGAGCCCTGGAGGCCAGGCCTTATCTTTGGGGGCTGTGGCCAAGGTGAGCTGGTCAGCCTCTGGGGCCTTTGTCTTTAGGTTCGGCGGCAGAATTGCCCCTCGGCCCTTCAGGCCTCATCCTGACGCGGGGCATGTTGGAGGAAGGAGATGAGCAGGAGGAAGGCCAAGACAGTGACACGGATGACATTGACCATGAAGGTAAGTTGTGGGTCTTCCCCATGTTCACACAGGAGACGTTGCCTGAAATGAATCCCACCGCCTTAGTTGTCCTTCCTGGCTCAGGAGGAGCCAGAGTCCCTTGCCCCATGGATGTGGATGGGGCAGCCCTGTGGGGCCTCCTTGAGGAACCCACCATGTCCTCCCCACTTTCTCTCCTGCTCCAGTAACTGAGGGGAGCCGTGAGGAGCCAGCCTTCAAGAACTTCCTGCAGGAAGCCAAGCTGCGCTACCCGGCGGCCAGAAGCGGCCACTAGCAGGCAAAGGGTGGGAGCAGACCCCGGGTCCAAAGGGAGCTCTGCTGGGCCACAACCCCTCTCCTCTCCTCCATCCACACACAGTGGGCCCTTGGGGGCCTCCCCCAAAGAGGGAGGGCTGATGAAGCAGTACCACCCCCCACCCAGAGCTCTCTCTGGCGGCCGGCAAGGCCACAATTGGAGCTCCCCAGGAGAGGAGAGGAGGACGCAATGGCGGTGGAGGAGGAAACCTGCCTGCAGTATTTGCAACACTTGCTGTGTATTTTTGTAACTTATTAGTAAATGTCTATTTTGTTACCATTGGCTACTGGTTCTCTGCTTCTTCCCACCAGTAGCCCCTAGCTTGCCCCTGACCCCTCGGGTGGGGGCTCATTTCTCAGTATGGAGGGAGCGGTGGGGCTGGGGCTCGTCTGACTAGGGAGTTTATCAGACAAGGGAAATTGGAAGTGTGATCCAATGGCAATCCGAATGCAATCATGGGGTTTCACGTTATTGCGTGATAGACTACCACACGCAATTTTGGGCAATGGGAAGTCAGTCCGAACGTAATCATGGGGTTTCACGTTACCGCGTGAGAGGGGATCACACGCAATTTCAGGCAATGGCAAGCCATTTTCAGGCAGTGAGAAGTCAGTTTGAACACAGTTCGCATTCATGTAAATTGGCTGAACTAGCAAATTCACGTGAATGCGTTCTGGCCCCACTTTCTTTTCATTTGAAATTAAGAGACATTCCTCCCGTGTGATAAATCCTATGCCCCTCTCTCACCCCCCACTGATTGTTCTCAGGGGGGCTGACCTTCTTGACATGCGATGTAAGGGCTGGCAGCTCCTTGGCTGAACGAGAAGATGGCCCTCTTCTGTGGGGTCTCTGTGGTGGGAGGGGGAGGGAGGGACACAGTACCAAGCCTCGCAGTCCCAGAAGGAGGGGGCTGCATTTAGTCAACAGTCCCCTGGAGGAATTGGGGGGGGGTGTGTGAAAGGGGCAATGGGGAGGAGCAGTGGGTATGGGGCCCATGAGGCCCCTGGCTAGAAAAGCATGGTGCTGTGCTTTGAGTGTAGAGGTTTGGGTTTGAATCTCTGCTCAGCCAGCGAAACTCACCTTTGCAAGTGCCACTCTCACTGCTAAGAGAACAGTGAGATGGGGTTGCTATGACTTGGAAAGGACTTGGAGGCTCACAGCAACAATGGAGCCCCAGCCCTTTCCTCACGCTTCTGCAGGTGCCTAAGTGGCCCCCATAGGCCTTGGTCCCTGGGAGAGAAGGGGCAGCCCTGGGGTGGGAAGAAGGGAGGCCAGGCCTCCGAGACAAAATGGCCCCCCTGCACTCACCAGCCAGGAGACAGCATGCCCCTCAAGCGTTAAAGCAGGCGGCTGGCCACCATTGGGTCCTTGTCCAGAAGCACTGACAAGGAGGCGCATTGGTCCCACCCCCATTGACCTCTTCCTCACACTCTACAGAACCCCATGAAACGTTTTTTGTACTCATGTTACTCAACAGTCGTAATTCTCATATACTGCTGAATGTCGTGGCAAGAGTCGTGACGTAAATTACTAGCAAAATTAAAACAGTACCTTCAAATTACCATATCTTATGCACAGCCTAAGTGCATTTATGTGTACGTAGTTTAATGCGGTTAAAGTAAACACTGAGTAAGATGTGGGCCTCTAATTTCTCTTGCCACTGAGCTTCACCCCACTCACCCCATCCTTTTAGCGTTTTAAAGGGACGCAGGCAAGTGCCACAGCCCCTTTCTGCCAAAAGACAGAGCTTTGGGGAGCAGAGGGGTCCCCCTTTATGATGTCGCCTGGTGCGGCCCACAGCCCCAATGCGCCTGCTTCAGAGGCATGGCCCTGTGGCCCCCAAGTCAGGGACTGGCCTCCGTAACCGACAGGGCAATGCATCTGGTCAGGGGTGCTATGGGCCCTGACTCGGCCAAAGGGGAAGCTGCCTTTCTGCCCAGCCGCCTGCCCCTGCTAATTAAGTGGGTTCTTGAAAAACATTCTCTTTCAATGCGACAGGGATGGCCTTTAGGTGGTATTTTGGCACAAATGTTGGTGAGTGTTCTTCTTTAGCTATACTATAGTTTTCACTGTTAGAGCCACAGAGTTGGGAAGAGACCAGAAGGGCCATCCAGTCCAGGCCCTGTGAATCATAGGAATCAAGAGTTGGAGAGGACCAGAAGGGCATCCAGTCCAGGCCCTCCTGTCTTAGAATCATAGGTTAAGAGTGAGAAAGGGACCAGAAGGGCCCTCCAGTCAGGCCCTGTCTTAGAATCATAGAATCATAGAGTTGGAAGAGACCGGAAGGGCCATCCAGTCCAGGCCCTGTCTTAGAATCATAGAATCACAGAGTTGGAAGAGACCAGAAGGGCCATCCAGTCCAGGCCCTGTCTTAGAATCATAGAATCATAGAGTTGGAAGAGACCAGAAGGGCCATCCAGTCCAGGCCCTGTCTTAGAATCATAGAATCATAGAGTTGGAAGAGACCAGAAGGGCCATCCAGTCCAGGCCCTGTCTTAGAATCATAGAATCATAGAGTTGGAAGAGACCAGAAGGGCCATCCAGTCCAGGCCCTGTCTTAGAATCATAGAGTTGGAAGAGACCAGAAGGGCCATCCAGTCCAAGTAGGGTTGCCATAAGTGAGGACCTCCAAACCGGGACAAATCCAGGACAACATTTTCAAATGTAGGACACATTTTTTAAAAGGGAGGACACACGAACAAATTGAGGCTTTTTTAGAAATGTTAATATAAATACATGTTTCTTAGGCATGATCAAAATGGAGGACATTTTGACATTATTCCTAGACAGATCACGGAAATGTACTTCCCTTTCTGGCCACCCCCCTCTCCCCATTCCAAACAGCACATTTGAGCATTGAACATGGCTTTATTTTCACATTGCCTCTTGCCTATTTCAGAGGCTTATTCCACAACCAAACCCTTTGGTTTTCCTTCATTTTGGCTTGTTTTGTCACTAAATAAAGGAGACATGAAATGGAGGTAATGGGTACAAGTTGTTAAACAAAAAAGTCTTGTGAGACTCTGTAGGCAAGAGGTGCACCATCTTAAGAACTACATTAAGCACACTTAGGCTGCTGCCACACTGCTTTCACTCTCATCACTCCATCCTATGGAATCCTGGGATTTGTAGTTTGTTGTGGTGCCAAGGCTGGGCTTTGAAATCTCAGGCATCAGAGAGGCAAAAAGCTTGGGCTGCATCTACACTGGAGAAATAATCTGGCTTGAGACCAATTTAACTGCCTCGGCTGAATGCTATGGAATTCTGGGAATGGTGGTTTGTTCCAGCACCACAGCAGAATGGCAGTTAACCCCTGGAAAGCTCTTTGACCAAGGTGACCAATGCCCTCACCCCAAAATGTAGGGCACACAAGCAAAAATATGTAGGACATGGCCAAAAATAAAAGCTAAAAACACCCATGTAATTATAAATCCATGCTTCTTAGCCATGATCCAAATGGAGGACATGTCCTGGAAAAGGAGGAGGATGCCTGGTCACCTTGTCTCTGGTCCAAAATACACTGCAGAAATAAAACAATGCTGGGCTGAAATGCCCAGAGTTCCTCACCAAAGCTGCATCCACACTGAGGAAATAATCCAGTTTGAGAGTGACTTAACTGCCCTGGGTTAGTGCTGGGGAATGCTGGGAATTGTAGTACATTGTGGCCCCAGAGCTATCTCTGACAGGGAGTCCCATAACCCTCCAAACGTAGTTGAACTGCAGTGCCCAGAATGCCTCACCAGTTGCATCCACACTGAGGAAATGGTCCAGTTTGAGACTGCTCAGTGCTGGGGAATCCTGGGAATTGTAGTCTATTGTGGCCTCAGAGCCATCACTGACAGAGAAGTCTCAATGTCTCCCAAACACTAGCATTCCCAGGATTCCCTAGCACTGAGTTAAAGCAGTCTCAAAGTGGGTTATTATTCCTGCAGTGTGTGAGAGAGATATAAAAGCTAGGGACTGGATTCATTTGGAGGATCTGTGTGTCCAAAACACACTGCTTGGACTGCCAGGGCTCAGTGCTATGGAATCCTGGGAATTGTAGTTTATTGTGGCACCAGAGCTCTCGGACAGAGAAGGCCAAATGCCTCACACAGACCCCAGAATTCCAGAGCATTGAGCTTTGGCAGTTAAAGGGGTCTCAAAGTGCAGAGAGGGGGGGGGGGGAGAGAAAAGCCAGGGAGAGTGAATGAGAAGCTCACCTCGGCTGGAGGAGGAGGAGGAGGAGGGAGGGAGCCAAGGGAAGTGGCCAGGACCATCAGCCTCCTCTCTTCCACTGAAGACTGCTGGCAAGAGGCTCTGCCCCCGCCTCCTCTGTGGACCATTCAGCTTCCTTTTGTCAAGAAACTACAATTCCCAGAATCCCATAGCACTGAGCCATGGATGTTTAAGGGGGGGTCAAACTATTTCTGCAGCCTTTTGCTACCCCAAAGCCCTTCCTATTTACAAGCAAGGCAAAATCTCTTCCTTCCAAGCCATTGAAAACCAACCCAAGGGGAGGAGGGCTGATTGCTTCTTTCCCATTGGTCAGCTTCGGGAGAAAGTTGCATATGACAAGGAAAGGTGTTTAGGGCCTCAAAAACGATCCTGTGATCAAGAATTACAAGAATACTGACCTGGTAGACATTGAAAAGAGGAGGCATTTAGGCTCCCAGAGAAACAGGAACCATTGATGGCCTTTTTTCTTTGCTCACTGTAACCTAGAAAGTAAGGCCTCTTGCAAGACATATATACCAAGTGGGCTGGCAATAGCTCTGAGTGGCAGATGTCTTGAAGCCCTGCTCTCTAGGCTGAGCCAGGCAGGGAGGCGGGGAGGGAGGGTGGCACACAGCCATGGGGAGGGGTGGGGCTGCCTCTCAGGGCCTTGCTGGGGGGAGGGGCCAAACCGGGGTGGGACAGTGTGGCCCTGCCCCCAACTGGGAAAGTCCCACCCCCAGGCGGGATATGGCAACCCTACGTCCAAGCCCTGTCTTATGCCAGGCGGTTTCAGGGTCTGTACCACAAGCTGCTCCTGGTCTTGTTTTCTCATCTTTCACTTCCAGTTATGTAGTCTGCTTGAGTCCTGGATTGGCCATCAGGTGCCATCTTGTCAGGGATTGCATTTGTGTGATGATCTCCTGCCAGGAATTTGATTTGAGTTGGGATTGGAGTTGGGATTTGTAGTTTATATTTAGATAGGCCTGTATAAACCTCCAGTTGGTTCTTTAAGGGTTAATGCGTTCCTAATTGTGCTGAAAAGGCTGTGACACATAACTTTGATTTCAAAGAAGCCTTGCCAGCTGGGCTTGCAATGTATGGGGTGTTCCCACTCTGTTTGCAGCCAGCGGCTTGTATGGCCGGGGGGGGGGGGGGGGCAGGTGTCAGACCCAGCAACCTCCACCAGAAATCCACAACAGCAACTTGCTTCAAAGCAGTGAAGGTTTTATTGGAAATACAGGTAGATGTGACCAGACAAACTTTTCAGCAGAATCATAGAATCATAGAATCGTAGAGTTGGAAGAGACCCCAAGAAGGGCCCTGATCCAGTCCAACCCCCTTCTGCCATGCAGGAAATCCAGATCAAAGCATCCCCAACAGATCCAGCCTCTGTTTAAAGACCTCCAAGGAAGGAGACTCCATCACCCTCCGAGGAAGGAGTGCATTCCACTGTCAAACAGCCCTTACTCTCAGGAAGTTCCTCCTAATGTTCAGGTGGAATCTCTTTTCCTGCAGCTTGCATCCATTGCTCCATTGGGTCCTGTTCTCTGGAGCAGCAGAAAACAAGCTTGCTCCCTCCTCAATATGACATCCCTTCAAATATTTAAACAGGGCGATCATATCACCTCTTAACCTTCTTTTCTCCAGGCTAAACATCCCCAGCTCCCTAAGTCCTTCCTCATAGGGCTTCATGGTTTCCAGACCCTTCACCATTTTTGTCGCCCTCCTTTGGACACATGGCTCCAGTTTCTCAATGTCCTTTCTGAATTGTGGGGCCCAGAACTGGACACAATATTCTAGGTGGGGCCTGACCAGAGCAGAATAGAGTGGCACTATGACTTCTCTTGATCTGGACACTATACTTCTATTGATGCAGCCTAGAATTGCATTGGCCTTTTTAGCTGCCGCATCACACTGTTGACTCATGTTCAACTTGTGGTCTACTTGGACTCCTAGATCCCTTTCACACGTAGTTTCATTCAGCCAGGTCTCCCCCATAATCCTATATCTGTGCATTTTATTTTTCCGCCCTAAGTACAATACCTTACATTTCTCTGTGTTGAATTTCATTTTGTTAGCTTTGGCCAAGCTGTCTAGTCTATTCAGGTCATTTTGAATCTTGATCCTGTCCTCTGGGGTATTAGCTATTCCCCCTAATTTGGTGTCATCTGCAAATTTGATAAGTGTGCTCCCAATTCTGTCATCCAGGTCATTGATAAAGATGTTGAATAGCCCTGGGCCCAGGAGAGAGCCCTGTGGGACCCCACTGGTCACTTCTCTCCAGGCTGAAAAAAGAGCCTTTGTTGAGCACCCTTTGGGTTCGGCCGGT
The DNA here is from genome assembly GCF_019175285.1 of Sceloporus undulatus. Taxonomy (NCBI): domain Eukaryota; kingdom Metazoa; phylum Chordata; class Lepidosauria; order Squamata; family Phrynosomatidae; genus Sceloporus; species Sceloporus undulatus. Next base: position 32,824 of record NC_056522.1, on the reverse strand, counting down.
CAACCAATTACAGATCCATTTAACAGTTCCTTTGTCTATCCCACATTTTAGAAGCTTGTTTGCAGGAATGTCATGGGAAACCTTGTCAAAGGCCTTACTGAAATCAAGATCTACTACATCCACAGCATTCCCTTCATCTACCAAGATGGTCATTTTATCAAAGAAAGAGATCAGATTTGTCTGGCATGACTTCTTTCTCTGAAACCCATCTTGACTTTTTGTGATGATGGCATTGCCTTCTAGATGTTCACAGACTCTCTCTTTAAGGATCTGCTCCAGAATCTTTCCTGGGATTGATCTCAGACTAACTGGAGGATAATTGTTGGGATCCCCCCCCCCCTTTTGAAGATGGGGACAATGTTTGCCCTCCGCCAGTCTGATGGGACTTCTCCTCTTCTCCAGGAGTCCTCAAAGACTATTATTGCCAATGGCTCCGATATGACATTTGCCAGTTCTTTTAATACCTTTGGATGTAGTTCATCTGGTCCTGGAGACTTAAATTCATTTAGATTAATAAGGTGTTCCTCTACTATCTCTTTACTTATTCTGTCCTCTGCTCCATTATCCTCAGGTTGAGCCCCTTTTCCTTTTCTGAGAAGACGGAGGCAAAGAAGGTCTTGAGTAACTCTGCCTTTTCTCTGTCTTCTGTTAGCATTTTGCCATCTTCTCCATTCAGTGAACCTACCGTTTCCTTCTTCTTCCTTTTGCTGCGGACATATCCAAAAAAGCCCTTTTTGTTCTTCCTAACCTCTCTAGCAAGACTGAGTTCATTCTGCGCTTGAGCTTTTCTGACTTTACCCCACAAATGCCTGCTATTTCTTTGAATTCCTCTTTGGTGATTTCCCCCTTTTTCCATTTCTTATACATCTTCCGTTTCAAACTTAGCTCCGTTGAAAGTTCCTTAGTCATCCATCCTGGTTTCTTGAGACGTCTCCCGTTTTTCTTTCTCACTGGAACTGTTTGAAATTGTGCCTTCAGTATCTCTCTTTTGAGAAAGTCCCATCCAGCCTGAACTCCTTTATCTTTTAGTATTTCTGACCATGGGATCACCCTCAATATTTCTCTAAGTTTACTGAAATCCGCTCTCCTAAAGTCTAGGATGCGTGTCTGACTCTGCCTGGCTTCTCCTTTCCACTGTATAACAAACTCCAGGAGAACATGGTCACTTCCACCTGAGGATCCCACCACTTGCACCCCATTAACCAAGTCATCCTTGTTGGTTAGGATCAGATCCAAAATAGCTGACCCCCTTGTTGCCTCTTCCACCTTTTGGACCATGAAATTGTCTTCCAGGCAAGTGAGGAATTTGCTAGGCCTTGAGGATTTGGCTGAGTTTGACTTCCAACAAATATCAGGGTAGTTGAAGTCGCCCATCACTACTACATCTCTCCTTTCTGAATCTATGGGTCATCTGTTCTAGAAAGATATCATCCAGTTCCTCCGTCTGACTTGGGGGTCTGTAGTAGAATCTGGCAAGCCAAGCCCCAAGCCCTAAGTTAAAACAGCTGCTCCTCCCCACCTTTTTTCCTGTGCCCTTCCCTCCCGCCTTCCAGGCCTGAGAAGCAAGCACCGCAGCCTTGAAGACGCTCACAGATGTCTCGGCCTTATCGCATTCCATTCCATAGCAGCAATCATCCCCCAACGCAACAGGCCCGCACCCAAAACCCATTTCCCACCCCCCCCCCACCCCCCCACTGCAAGCAGGCAGAACTGTTAGAGAAAAAGGATCTTTGGGATGGGTGATGTCTCGTTCTGCCGGTGGTTCTGGACTGGTACCAACTGGAACAAATGCAGTCTTCTCAGCTACTTAATATCAAAGTAACTTCCACACAGAGTTTCACTCAAATGAGGGTTTATTAACTTTGTTGCTATTTACACTTTATAGCAGGTTACTATACATCTATACTCTTTCAGAGTCCATGCTAGAAGCTTGAATGTGACATCAGTCTTTGTTCTCTCAAAAGATCAACCTTCCCACCAAGTGGACACACCTCTTTCCCATGAAGTCACCATGCTACACAGGAGCATAACAATAACACATTTGTTTATATTATGTCTCAGCACATGTCCTTGAAGACTTGCTCTTCCAGGCCTTTACTCTGTTCTCATCCTTCTTGATCTGTCTGCAGCCTTTGACACCGTTGATCACTGTCTCCTAGTTGACATACTCTCTGACCTTGGGTTCTCAGACTCTGTTCTGGACTGGTTTAGATCTTACTTGTCTTGCAGGGGGTCTGACTTCTTCTCCTGTTCCCTTCTCTGTTGGAGTTCCCCAGGGCTCTGTTCTGGGTCCCCTTCTGTTTTCTCTCTACACACTGTCCTTAGGTAAACTCATTTCTCCTACCATCTCTATGCCGATGACACCCAGCTGTATCTTTTCGCCCCTGACCTTTCTCCAAGGCTTGAACAGCAAGTCTCGTCCTGCCTCACAGCCGTCTCGCAGTCGCAGTGGATGCACCATCGGCGTTTGAAGCTCAACATGTCCAAGACAGAGCTTCTTGTCTTTCCTCCTAAGCCCAACCTTCAACACTCCTTTTCTGTCTCTATGGACAACGTTTCTATTCAACCAGTCCAGCAAGCCCTTAGTCTTGGTTTTATCTTTGACTCTTCTCTGTCGTGTGTCCCTCAGATCCAGACCACAGCCAAGGCTTCTAGATTGCCAAAATCCAACCATATCTCTCCGCTTCTACTGCCAAGATCCTGGTCCATGCCCTAGTGGTCTCACGACTGGATTATTGTAACGTCCTCCTGGCTGGGCTTCCTCTTTCTCACCTCCGTCCTTTAATCTCTGTCCAGCATTCAGCTGCACGCATTATCACTTCCACCCACCGCTCTGACCACATCTCTCCTGTCTTGGCATCCCTTCACTGGCTCCCTCTCCCTTTCCGCATTCAGTATAAGCTCCTGCTGTCGACATTTAAAGCCCTCCATGGACTGGACCCCCCCTTACTTATCAGACCTTCTTTCCCCTCACCTTCCCACTCCGTTGTTCCCTCCGTTCTGGCAGTCAAGGTCTGCTGTCCCAGCCCAGGATTTCCTCTGCCCCATCCCGGATTTGCCCCTTTTCACTCGCTGCCCCTCACTCTTGGAACCTTCTTCCCCCGCGAGACACAAGGGCCCTGATCACTTCTTTAACCAGCTTCAAAATGGAGTTGAAGACCATCCTGTTCAGAGAAGCCTTCCCAGGCATTGCATAATTGTCACTTGCTATTTGATGTTCTTGTGGTCCCTGTTTATTGAACCATTTCCTGTATTGCTATGTACCGTATATGCATTATCCTTGTATTTTCCCATCCATGATGAAGCCTCGCCCTCCCTCCATTCCCTCTGCCTTGGTCCAGGCCTCGGAGGTAGAGAGGAACTGCTGGACCCTTTCCCTCCACCCCTCCCTTCTTCTCCTTCTGTGTCTTGTCTTTTTAGATTGGAAGCCCGAGGGCAGGGAATCGTCTAACTAAAAGATTGTATGTACAGCGCTGTGTAAATTTACAGTGCTTCATAAATAAAGGTTAATAATAATAATAATGATAATGATAATGATAATAAATAGTCCTTTCTGGCCTTCAACAGGAACCTTTTTAAACCTTAGTTAACCATTGACATATCTCAACATTTTCAATACAATTTAGAAATATATATTAACAAGAACTACAATCTAAAGCAATTGCTAATCAAGATGAGCAGTGACTATAGTGACTGTGAATATTGATTTGTAATTGGCTTTGGAGTTCTGACAGCAGGTTGGAGCAAGGTCCATGGCTTAAAAGAGTCTTATAGAAGTATACATGCCTACTTAGACATATTGATGATATGTTTATGCTTATAATAATGTTACTAAGATGCATAATTGTTTTGCTTCTGCTATGGTTTGTGTGTTTAGATAATAACATTTGTTGACCTGACCAAAGCCTTCGACACTGTGAGTAGAAAAGGTCTGTGGCAGATCCTGGAACGACTAGGATGCCCCCCCCAAATGATCATCCTGCTACATGAAGGCCAGCAAGGTCAAGTCAGATATGGCGATGCTCTCTTGGAGCCCTTTCTAATCACTAATGGTGTGAAATAAGGTTGTGTTCTTGCTCAACTCTGTTTACAATCTTCTTCAGCATGATGCTCCAGAGGGCTACAGGAGACCCCAAAGCAGAAGACGATGGCATTTACATACGCTACCGTACTGATGGTAGCCTGTTTAACTTAAGCCGCCTGAGGGCCCGCACTAAGACTCTCAACTATCTAGTCCGTGAGCTGCTTTTTGCTGACGATGCTGCCCTCGTTGCCCATACGGAAGCAGCTCTGCAGCGCCTCACATCTTGTTTTGCAACAGCTGCAGAGCTCTTTGGGCTGGAAGTCAGTCTGAAGAAAATGGAAGTTCTCTACCAGCCGGCACCTCAGGAAGAAGACTACCATCCCCACATCACCGTAGGCACATCTGTGCTTAAGTCCGTCCAGCAGTTCACCTCGGGAAGAAGACTACCATCCCCACATCACCGTAGGCACATCTGTGCTTAAGTCCGTCCAGCAGTTCACCTCGGGAAGAAGACTACCATCCCCACATCACCGTAGGCACATCTGTGCTTAAGTCCGTCCAGCAGTTCACCTCGGGAAGAAGACTACCATCCCCACATCACCGTAGGCACATCTGTGCTTAAGTCCGTCCAGCAGTTCACCTGCCTGGGAAGCATCATCTCCTCAAATGCCAAGATTGAGAAAGAGATTGATCACAGACTGGCAAAGGCATACAGTGCATTCGGAAGGCTTCGCAAAAGAGTCTGGAGTAACAAACACATGCATAGAGTTCCCTTTGTGGGCGCCTGAAGAACAAAGAGCTGGCCTTGGTACATTCAGTCAGTTGCTCTTCTGCATCATTTCTTGCTCCTAGGCCAAATCTTTCTTACACATTTTGATTCTGCTTTGGTTCTACTTTTTGCTCCAGTCACCTGTGTTACCTAACATGTCTTGTTTTGGTGTGTGATCAGTTTCCTCTTTGGCTCCAACATAGGATCTTGCCACTTTCTTCTTCTGCCTCTGTAGTTGGAGCACAAGCTTGGATTAGAATCACAGAATCCTAGAGACCCCAAGAAGGGCCCCGATCCAGTCCAACCCTGTTCTGCCATGCAGGAACTCTCAATCAAAGCATCCCCATTGACAGATGGCCATCCAGCCTCTGTTTAAAGTCCTCCAAAGGAGATTCCACCACCCTCCAAGGCCCCAGTGTCTTCCACTCTTGAACAGCCCTTACTGTCAGAAATCTGCTCCTAATGTTGAGGCGGAATCTCTTTTGCTGGAGCTTGCATCCATTGTTTAGAGTTCTAGTCTCTGGAGCAGCAGAAAACAAGCTTGCTCCCTCCTCAATATGACATCCCTTCAAATATTTAAACAGGGCTGTCATATCACCTCTTAACCTTCTCTTCTCCAGGCTAAACATCCCCAGTTTAAGGTTATATTGATGGGATTTCCCTGAAGTCTTATTGTTATATTTCGGCCAGACATTGATTTATATCCATTGACTGCTTTTGCTACGTCTCTCGTATCTCAGTTCCATCACTGATCAGAAGAGAGATTGCAGCCAATACATCAGAAGACAATAAGGACTAGGAAGGGCAACTAGACAGAATGCAAAGTGCAAAGTAGTAGGAATAGTCCAAGCCATGTACAGATGTGAGACCTGGACTGTGAAGAAAGTGTATAAGACAACTAGTATCTATCTATTTCATTGGAGGTGTCCTGGAGAAGAGTGCTGACCACAGAGAGCCAAAAGACAACTAAATGGGTCCTTGAACAGAATAAGTCTGACATCTCCCTGAAAGCCATGATGACCAAAGGGAGGCTGTTCTGCTTTGGTGACTTCAGGAGAAGGCATGGATTCCTAGAAGAGGCAATAATGCTAGGAAAGACAGAAGGCAGTAGAAAGAGAGGAAGGCCGCATGACGCCGCTGGACAGACTCAAACCAGGGAGGTCTCAGGCCTGAATTTGCAGGACCTCAGCAGAGCAATGGAAGACAAGGGGCTTGGAGGTGCCTCGCTTTTGGGGTCCAAGTCAGTCAACTTGGGGGCAGTTAACAACAACAGCAAATGTTCCTGGCAGATTGCGACGTCCAGCAAATACCGGGATAGTTGAAATCCCCTGTTACTACTACATGTCTCCTTTCTGAATGTGTGGCCACCTGTTCCAGCATCATCCAAATCCTCAGTCTGGCCTGGAGGGCTGTAGTTGATCCTGCCTTGAATCCCGTTTTGGGAGAACAACATTCCTTCTTAGACTTTAAAGTGTCCTTATCTGACTCAAAATTTCCCATTCCCTTCCACTTTAGTTCACTCACCCAGAGCAGTGATGGCGAAGCTATGGCACGCGTGCCAGAGGTGGCACTCAGAGCCCTCTCTGTGGGCACATGTGCCATCGTCCCAGCACAGAGGGACGTGGCACTTTGCAATAAGTGGGTTTTGGGTTGCAGTTTGGGCACTCAGCCTCAAAAAGGTTCACCATCACCAACCCAAAGTGTTACCCATGCTGCTTCATATACATTTTGGAATCAATGATAACCCTTGGATGACCCCTGGCCAGACTCTAAGCCTATGCGCCATCACTGGCAAAGCGAGAGGACATGTACGCCTCCCCTGAGGGGGCAGCCACATTAACATGTCGCATAAAGGGATTACCTTAAGCTAGGAAGAGTAAAAGGTTTACCTTCCCTGAAGCTATCACCTCCTCCTCAAGTCTGTTGTCTGAGCAGCTTGAGTCATCGATACTGTCAGACCCAGACATCCAGCTGAAAAGAAAACACTCAAACACCTTTGTTTCGGCCTCTTTGCCTCAGGCCAGATTTCGCCTACAAAAAGTCCCAACTCTGGCTGCTCAGCGCGTCATTTCCAAGGTCTCCTTACTCCACGTCAGTCAGACCTCTGTCTTGGTAGCCGGCATGTCTGCTCACTCCCAGGTTGCAGAGCAGATTTGTCCCACAGTCCTGCATCCCATTCGCTCCCCGGAGGGAGTCTACATTCTGGTAAGCATCTCCATTAGTAACGCCTGAAATCTGTTCCCAATCTCCAACTCTAATTTCTCCTGAGTCCTGAGTGTGTGTGTGAGTGTATGCGCAGCAAATGTGTTTCCCCCTGTTTCAATAAATTAGACATCTAGTTATTAATATCCGTCTCAGCTTTATTTATTGGAACACCCTGGTCTCTTGGTATAAATATCGGGAAAGGGGTTTCGCGGGGTCATCGTAGCCGGCCCCTCTTGCAATATTTGAGCTAATAACAGTAATAATAAAATTCCCCATAACGGACCCTTGGCTACAAGAGTATTGCAGTGTTTATATGCTCCATTTCCTGCTTTGCAACGCCTGGCTCCCCTGATTCAGGCTCCTCGCGTTCCATGTTCTGCTGTGTGCTTCAGCTTCCGACGTTCCTTGCGCCGCTGAGCGCAACGGCTGGACCTTGTGCCGTTAGACTCCTAGTGGCCCACTTCTCCTCGTCTCCTGAATCTCGTTGGTGCCATCTGACTTGGCGCTGTCTCTTGCTTAATTTTGGACCGTCTCATTGCAGGGCTCTGTGGCAAAGGATCATGAAAGGGAGGTTGACCTCCTGCGCACTCCTAACAAGGGTCAACTCTTGCGGGGGGGGGTGTCTTTCTCTTTTCCAGTGGTCTATGCCTTCTCATGAAGTGGCCAAACGTAGAGCTCCGACTTGGTTTGTTCAAGGAGCAATTTGCCTGTCTTTCTGGCCATCCGTGGCATCCTCAGCAGTCTCCTCCAGCACTGGATCTCAAATGGACTTCTTCTCTCACCTGCCTTCACTGTCCAGCTCTTACAGCTATATGTAGACATGGGAAATAGTGACATGGACAGTCCTAACTGTAGGATCCAGTGACCCATCTTTACACTTCAGGGTCTTGTTCACGTCTTTCATCGCTTCCCTTCCCATTCTTAGTCTTTTGCGTAGGTCTTGGCTGCAGTCCCCGTTCTGATTGATGTTTGATCCAAAGTATGGGGAAACTATTTAGATTTCCTCATCGTCTGGGTTGAATGTTTGCAGCTCCTCTGTAGTCCTAAAGTTTGCTATCTATATGTTCAGCAGTAACCCAGCCTTTGCACTTTCTTCTTTGACCTGGCCAGTTGGAAAGATACAGAGATCATATGGGATTGTACAGTTTGCCAGTTTTCTGCTGCACTGGAAAATGTTGTGGCGTGTGCATGCGCATGTGCGCCAGGTTTCCTGAACTGGAGGGAGCTGGCTAAAGTTCAGCTTCCTCTGTGGCTCTGGGTGCAGCGGACAGTGACTGCATGCCTCACGGAGGCCAAAGACCTCTTGGATCTCCAGAACTGGGCTGGGAGTGTTGCTTCTGGCATCCCTTGGATGAAGGGACCTTCTTTCTGGGCAGCCGAGTGCGGCCTAGTGGTTTGAGGGCTGGACTATGATTCTGGAGTTCGATTCCCCACTCGGCCATAAAACCGTTCACCTTGGGCAAGTAGTCATGCTCTCTCAGCCTCCTCAGGGGAAGGCAAAGGCAAAGCTCTTCTGAACAAATCTTGCCAAGTAAGGCCCATGATTGGATTGTTTTAGGCTTGCCATAAGATGAAAACCGACGTGAAGGCACCCCCCCCCATCCCATGGAGTACCCATCTGAGGTTGAGTCTCCCTTAAGGCTGACAGGACCGGCTGCCTTAAGCAACCTCAGGCCAATCCTGTTCTCCTCCATCAGGGTCATGGGAAAACACAAGCCAAGACATGCGGACCCAGTTGCAGTGACGGAGCCAGCTGGCCAGTGTCAGCCAGAATTGGTGGGCGGCCAGAGTGCCCCAAGGGGAGCTGGCCCTCTCCCTGGACCCTGCCTAACAGGAGCCTTAACTGCAGCCAACGTGACCTTTGCCAGCGGCAACTCCTTGACCTTTGACCACTTGAATCTGGCCATGCTGCGTCTTTCTCGCCTGCCTTTGTCCTGCAAAAAGAAAAAGAAAAACGCTGGTGTCCTGAGACAGCGTCATCGTTGCAAGGGACCTCAAGGGCCCTCCGGCCAAAGCCCCTTCCGCCAGCAGGAAGACACCACCCCAGCCCTGCCTCCGTTTACCAGCCACCCTGCCCCATGGCTTCCTTTCAGCTTTGCTGGGTGGGACCCTCTGCCTGGGGGCCGGTTGGGCGCTTTTGCGGGTTTACTCTTCTCTATTTATTGCTTGTATGTCCAGCCCAGAGGTAAAAACCAGATGAAATGGCCACCTGGCCAAATATTGATTTGGCCGGTTTGGGAAAAGAAAGCTGCAGCCATTAAACAGGCTCTTGAATTGTGGTGATATTTGTTAGAGGCGGCTCCTTGTCCTTTTCAAGTGTAGACCGACTATTGAAATCTAGATCCATTGCAAATGCCCAAAAGGTTGAGTCTGAAGCAAGTTTGGCAGTCAACATTATTTTGTATGTTCAATTTCCGATGGAGGTATCTCTGTGGGGTGGGGTACCCCATCAAGAGGGTCAGCGCGAGGAGAGGGTGGACGCTGGCTTTAGCGCTGGGCAGCTGGGGCTGGCGATAGCAACCCCAGTCGAGCAAAACCGCCCAACTGGCCCCAGAGGCAGAGGGCCCCACCCAGCAAAGTCCAAAGGAAGCCATGAGGCAGGATGGTTGGAGAGAGGATCATGAAGCCCAACTGATATGTACTTGAGGGTTTAAGACTCAAGGTTTTGCAGCAACGTCATGATGTAAAAGCAACTGGGCTTTGTGGCTTTGTAAAGACTTAGAAGGCAATCTTTGTGGCCAGTGGTGTGTCAGAAGGTGGAAAGTCATGTCCAAAGGTGGCCAACTTGTGCCATGCCAAAACGGGTGCCCTGTGGGCCACTGCAGCTGTTTTCTACAGCTGTTCATCCTTGGGAGTGCATCAGCATGGACTTCATGGTGGACTTGCCTGCGAGGAACCGAGTCGTCTTCTAAGCAAGGCCTTTTCAAGGCATGTAAATCTGTACCAACAGCCCAGCAGTTAAGTTGCTTGTGCAGAGCATATATTCAGGCTACATGGGGTACCCAGTAGATTGATCTCCGATCAAGGCATGGGATTGACAGTTTCGAAAAGCCCTTGCCCAGCCTTGAGGTCAGCCACTCTGACCCAGTGGCTTTGACAGAATGGGCGCAAGCGGTCAGTGCTCTTGGCCTGGAAGTGTGTCTACACTAGATTATGCCAGTGGGATTTTAAAGACATATGCAGATAAAAGAAGGATCCCAATTGGGACTTAAAGGGAGGCAGATAAAGTGTGTTGATCTACAGAGTTTTTGCAAAGCCTACAGCATTTATTTTTGTGTTATTTTTAAAAAGCTTGTGCCGAAGCATCGAGACCATTTCCTCTTGAAAGTCTTGTAAAGGAAGTATAGCAAAGGTAACAAACGACATGGAAGAGAAATACAAGACTTTGCAACTGAAGGAAGGTCATAAAGAAGCTATATGAGAAATGATCAAAGTTTGTAAATAGGCTGAATAACTGAACCCAAGGAGATAGAAGATCATAGCTTTCAAATAGTATATCTCCCCAGAGATACTTACAAACCTGAAACCCATCTATAAGAAAACAGTGAAATGGAACAGTATCAACACGAATCTAAAAAGATAAATCATTTATTAATATATAAGAGCAAGCTTCAAAATTTGAATCGTGTGAAACTGACACTAGACAATAGTAATAGAAAGTGATCCAATTGGCAGATGAGGGAAAAGAAGTTAGGTATGAATGCAGAGAGTAAATGTAAGTGATTAAAGGTCAGATAAGAAGTGGAAGAGAAGATTAAAGATGTATAGGAGAAATATAAAGTAATATGGTGATAGGAAGAAAGAGGAAGATGTCAAGAGAAGGAATAAGGATAGGTACAAAGTTGATGGATCTGTGAGAAGAAAGGGGGAGGAAGGTCATCGTCGCCATTTGAAATAAGGCAATAGTACTTTGTGTGGTTGCATGTAGACAGAAGGTTTGGTGGGTCATTCCCCCCATTACGTTTGTTATGTTTGCTGTGGTTTTTATGATTGTATTGTTTTAATTTAATAAACTTTTTCAAAACAACAAAAGACTTGTGAAGGAAGTAACTGCAGGACTGGTTTTGCCTAAACCCACAGATGTCTTCCTCCTGGGTCCCATTTCAGTCGGCTCAAACTAACGGTGGAAACCAAGCAGTGGCCTCAAAGGGTGGGTCCCTCGCGGCCGCCGGCCTTGATTGATGGGGATCAACATTTTGAGGTGCTGGGATCCTGGACTCTAGAACCTACGAGGGCCAACTGCAATATTTGTGCGGTGGAAACAATTTGTGGGTAGATGCTCATTTGCTGACGATGAATGGGATGGAATCCCACAAAAAGGTTTGAATTGCTGCTTTTAATATACTGTGTAACTGAAAATGCTCCAGTCCTGACAACGCTGTTATGCTGCAAACAACTCAGTTTCTGAGCAAAGCTTTCTGGCTCTACTGAGGCTTGTGCTTCAGAGCTGAAGTTAACATGGCTGCGTACTGCGATGCTTTTGCTATTTCTGTGCCTCAGAGGGAAGCCGTCCAGGGGATTTCCTGCATGGCAGAATGGGGTTGGACTGGATGGCCCTTGTGGTCTCTTCCAACTCTACGATTCTATGATTCTAGGGGCAGCCAGAGGAAGAAGCCCACTCCTGGGGCCTGGAGTAAGAGCTGCCCCCTCACTTGTCTGCTCTGTCCTGGCCGGAGGCGTCCCACACCAGCTCCCAGGCATCGGGGCCCAGCAAGTGGTAGTTCCCATTCCGGTAAGCACCCACGTCACGCGCTCGGTTCTCCCGCGCGGCCTCCCAGATCTCCCGGGTGATGGGTGGCAGTGGGGGGAAGCCTGCCTGGCGGGCCAGATCCTCCGCATAGCTCCACTGCCGGTCATTGAGCCGGAGGAAGTGCCTGGGCTGCCCTCCGGCCTTCAGGTGCCGGTCCAGCTCGGCCCAGGCGTTGGCCTCCATCTCAGCTGCGGAGGGGAGCGGGCAGCGGCCAGTCAGAACGGCCAGGGCAAAGAGCACCTGGCAGTGGAAATGCGGGAAGGGGCAGATCTGCTGGCAGAGGCCGATCAGGAAGAGGGATGGGTGGCGCGGGGGCAGCAGATGCCGGTACAAGGGGGACGGCCCATGGTCAGTGTCCTGCAGTCCCAGCCGGTCCAGGGGCAAGAAGGGGAAGTGGGGCCGGTAGCCGGTGCAGAGGATCAGGACGTCAGCCCACACGTCCGAACCGTCCTCGAAGGCCACTGTCCCGCCGTCCACTCTGGAGACAGAAGGCACCTGCGCCACGCTCGAAGGAAGCCCACGCACGAGGGGCCCCCTGTGGCTCAGCACCACGCGGGCGGCCACGGCAGACAGCAGCAGAGCCAGGTCCACCCCCGAGGCCCCGCCGCCCACCAGAACCACGGAGAGGCCAGCGAAGGGCTCTGGCCGGCGGAAGGAGTGGCTGTGGAGGAGGCGCCCTGCGGAGGGAAAAGAGGGGTCACTAGGAGCACCCCGGAGCCAGGCACTGGAAAGAGTGGAAAGGCCAGTGAGCTGGCCTTGGCCTTGGAGCCACTGCCCCCCTGGACGCCTTCCGTGGCTCCAGCATGTCCCTGGATGAGGGCCCTGGTTGTTGGGTTCCCTCTCAATGGCCCTTCCTTCCTTCCCGCTGGGCCTGAAGGCCAAGTGACCCTTCTCTGCTGCCCTTCCAGTGGCACAAAGGGGCCAAGACCAGCCACGAAACGGGGGTCCCTTTTGTCTCTGGGCTGTTTCCTCATCTTCAGTTCTGTTGGGTGGTCTTTGCCTGTTCTGGGACAGGGGCTCCATTTGCTCTCCCCGGCGGAGGATCCACCCCTCCACTGTCTCCACTTTCCCTTCTCTTCTTTTGTTTGGGAAAGTGGGTCCTTCAAAGGGGGCCAGCACCTTATTATGGCTCTTTTCTAAGCGGCAGGGAGAGGGGAAATGGGCACTTAGCGAGGCAGGTCATTGATCTCTGTTGCCTCTTGACCAGGACAGCTCCTTGAAATTTAGCATGGCTTAGTGGTCTGAGCGTTGGACTAGGGCTCTGTAGACCAATGGTTTGAGCTGCGGCTTGGTCAGGGAAACCCACTGGGTCACATTGCCTCATAAGGAGGCAATGGCAAAGCCCCCCAAACAAATCTTGCCCTGAAAACCTCTTGATGGGTCTGCCTTAGGGTCGCCATGATTCAGAAACGACTTGGAGGCACAGGACGCACACACACAAACAAGGCTTGTGGGTTGCTGGTGGAAACCCCCACATTCCCCCTTTGCGTGTGCGTGCGTTCTGTGCCTTTGTTTCTGACTTTTGGTGGCCCTAAGGCGAATCTATTAAATTGTTTTCTTGGCAAGATTTGTTCAGAGGGGGCCTGGCATTTTGTTACCATCTTCTGCTCTGTTATTGCACCCGGTACTGTACCCCCCTCTGGCTCAGATCCTCCGCCCGACTCACCTTTTGCCTGCGCTGCCTGTCTCCAGGCTCTGGCCTCCCTGGCCAGGCGACCAGACCCTCATTCCCGATGCTTGGTCCCTAAAGGCTGGCCTGGGGCCCCAGAGACGTTGGCTGGAGAGCTGGCAGAGGACAATGGGCCCCCTGCTCCTTTGGGAAGACCCTTTGGCCTCAGGAGCCACTCTCCTTGTGGCCTTTCCTTCAGGGGTCACCTGCTGCTCCCTGCACTGTCCCTTCGCATCATTAGCTCACTTTCTTTGCTGTGATCTAAGCAGACGAGCCCTTCCAGTCCGTGGCACCTGTGAGTAAGTAGCCTTGGGCCACCTCTGGCCACCCCTTGCCCCCCGTTGACTGCAAGAGGCCGCCTGTGTGGCTTCCTGGCATGTGGCGGCTGGGGGGGGAGGAGAAGCACATCTGGAGCAACCCCAAGCCCCCCCCAAAGCGGAACCCTGCATCCTCTTGGATGGGGAGGGGGTCTGGCCATCTGTCCCTCAGGGAAGGCCTTGACAAAGCTAAGTGTGATGAAGAGAGTGAGAGAAAAAGAGCGCAAATTTGGGTCTGTAGGGATGGGCTGCAGGGGAAGACAGGCCAGAGGAGGGTCTGTGTCCACTACTTGGCCAGCCAACAGAGGACACTGGCCAGCAGGCCAGCAGCCCTGATGACCTTCGTTCACGGAGGAAGCCGCCCCTGGCCTCAGCATCTGAGCAGAAGCTCCAGGCCAGAGGCAGTCTATCCTGCGCAGCTGGGCCCAGGCCAGATGGGGCGCTTCCTTCTGCCAGAAGCAGGAGGGCCGGTGGGTATCTGCCATGGGGGGCAGGTCAGGATGAGGGGCCACACACCACAAAATGCTCCCCTTGTGCTGCAGGGCTCCTTCACTGCCATCTTTGGGGTCAGGGGCAGAGGTGCTGGTCTTACCTTGGAAGCTGTCCAGTCCAGCGATGGGGGGCACGAATGGGACGGAGTAATGGCTGCGGAGAGAAGGAGGAGGAGGCACCACCGGTGGGGCAGCAGAGCCAGCTTCAGAGAGCCCCCCTGGACCCACAGCTGGCCTCCCTTGCCCTCAGGCCCCATGCCCACCTGCTGTCCAGTCTGGATGCCACAGTGGCCTTGACACTCACCCTGTGCAGACCATGATGGCATCAAACTGCTCCGTGAGGGTCTTCTGCTCGGATCCCGGACCCTGCCATGAGGCCGTGACCTCCCAGCCGCCTCCGGGGCCACTGCCTTCTCCAGCCACTGCTGCAGTGGGCTGGATGTCGTCCACTCGCCACTGGAACTGAGGGGAAAGGAGAGAATGTGTGACCCCCTGGACGAGGGGGGGGGCAGGAGGAGATGGGATCAAGGAAGGGGTCCTGGAGGCAGAGGAGGCAAGGGCCCCCTTCTTCTCTTTCGTCTGAGAGAAGAAGGGAAGCAGAATGGCGAGGGGGCCCCAGGCCAAGGGCAGAAGGGCACTGGCACTGAGGAACTCCCTGCCACAAGCCACAGCCCTGGCGGCTTTTGAATGGGGGAGAAGAGGGGCTTCCGCTGGCCAAGGGGCCTTGGGTGGTCATCAGAAGCGGTGGCCTTGCAGCTGCCCTGTCCCTCGGCCGGAGGGCTTCTCCATGTTGCGGTCCCCAGGAGCTCCCAGCTTTGGGGCCTGGCCTGGCCCTGGGCCCTATGGACGGACCCTGGCCCTGGCTGGCGGCCGGAGGGTCTCCCGCTAACTGTCCTCACCCGGATGTGGCCCAGGAGGCCGAAGGTCTCTGCGTAGCCCCGCAGGTAGCCCAGGACGGCCGAGTGGTGCAGGAAGGAGGGCAGCTGGGGCTCGAAGGGGGCGTCCGGGAAGGCCATCACCTCTTTGGGAAGGTTGGTCCTGGAAGACAAGGGCTGAGAGTGATCAGCGCTCTGGCCAGAGGGCGCCCTTGGGGCTGGGAAGGCCATGGGCCCTTTGGGGCTGTTGGTGGCAGGAGCCCCAAGGGACCACTGGCCTGGCCTTCCTGGGGGGGGGGAAGGGGGCTCCTGAGAGGGACCCCTGAGAGGGGTTTGGGGGCCAGGCCATGGGAGACCGGCTCTGGCCCCAGAGACCCCTTGGCGCTGGGGATGGGGGCGTCCCTCTGGGGAAACCAGGGGCCCTTTGGGAGCCCCAGTCCTGGGAGGCTCTCCCTACCTGAGGTCCCGGTACATGCTGGAGCGTGGGGCCTTCCTCTCCCTCTCCCCTTCCTCCTCCTCTTCCTCTTGGTAGAGCCAGGTGCCCCCGACCCCGGCGCCGGCCTCGAAGAGGGTCGGGGGCGCGAAGGTCCCGGGGGCGGAGGCCAGCAAGTGCCGAAGGGCGCAGAGACCCGCGGCCCCGGCCCCGACCACCGCCACCCGCAGGAGAGGGCCGTGCCTCCTCGTCCTCGCCGCCTCGGGGGTCGCCATCCGAGGAAGAAAGGAAGGAGGGAGGGAGATTGGGGACGGAAGACCCCCCCTTGACCCCCGGAGAACTATAGAGAGGGAGGAGGCAGGGAGGGTGGGCCTGGCAGAGAAGGCCGAGGGCTGGGAGGGAGCTCTCTCTGGGCCTTGGGGACTCACCTTCTCCGCCGGGAACCAGGCCCAGGGACTCTGGCCGGAGGGAAGGACCGGAAGGACGAGGTCCAGTGTCCGGCGGAGACGGAGCGGAGCGGAGGGCAGAGGGTCCAGGGTCCAGGGTCCGGAGCCTCGCTTCCGAAGAAGCAGCTCAGCCTCAGCCGGGTCCTGGGTGCGAGTCTGCCGTTTCGGGGGAGGAAGAAGGGGCGCCTTCCTTGGCCCTTTTTAGTCTCCTTGTTTACACAGACAGACACATATTCTGTTGGGAATATTGGGTCTTCCTTGAGGATCGTTAGAAACTCAGGAAGGAGAAGCAGGATTAGCTTTAGTCTTGCTAGCAGAACAGCAAAAGAGTGAGGAGCGAGCAGGAAAATAGTTGAACTAGCTCCAGACCTTTCTCCCAGCCCCCAGTGTCCCCAATAAAAGAAACACACAGTCACTTGGTTAAAAGTGAACAAGGAAAATAAGTTTACTTACAAAATCATGTGTATGAACAAGTACACAGGAAAAATCAGGTAGAAGACAGTCTCCATGTCTCTCAAAGGAAAGATGCTCCCTCAGCATGCATCCATCTCCACAAAGGACATGCTGAGGAGGAGCTGGTCAGCAAGCTAGTCTTCTTCACCCAAGACAAAGGAAATTAAGGGTCCTCATGGTAAACAGGAAATGAGGAGGAGTAAATTAGTAGGGGGGCAATAAAGCCATAGACAGGCATTACTAGAAAGTCTTAGCATGCGAAGTTGCTATATGCCAGCATATATATAAGTGTGTCTATATACAGTATATATATATTTGTGTGCGTGTGTGTATAGTATGTCTCTCTCACAAAACGTTTGTATATGTCTGTGTATGTATTATTATTAATATTATTATTATTAACCTTTATTTATAAAGCACTGTCATTTTATAGTCTTTTTAATTAGACAGTTCCCTGCCCTCAGGCTTACAATCTAAAAAGACACCACACAAAAGGAGAAGGGAGTAGTGGTGGGGAATATTGTGCATTGTGTGTTTGTACATACATTTATATATATATATATATATATATATATGTACACACACAGACACACACGTATACGTATACGTATATATTTAATTGATTTTACCAGTACATATATATGTGTGGATGTGTGTGTGGATAGATAGATAGATAGATAGATAGATAGATAGACACACACACACAGACACATACAGTACACATCCCTCCATATTCTCTAGGGCTGGGGGCACAAGACCCCTGTGAATAAGGAAAAAACACAAATAATAATAATAATAATAAAAAAATTTTATTTATACCCCGCCCTTCCAATAGATCAGGGCGGCTTACAAAATGCACCTTAGTGCAAATAACAAAAACACCATGTTTTCACCTGAGAGGACGCCTCTCTAGGCATCTCCAGGGCCTCCAGGGTTAGCAAGTCTGTGGCCAACAACTGACAGACGCTGACCATAGAGCTGTGATGGAGGAGCTACAAAGGCCTAGTAATGTTCTCTCTAGGAACCTCTAGGTCCTCCAGGGCCACTCTGTGACCAACGACTGTCAGACACTGACCATGGAGCTGCACTGGAGGAGCTACAAAGGCCCAGTAATGTTCTCTCTGGGAACTTCCAGGTCCTCCAGGATTAGCAACTCTGTGGTCAACGAGTGACAGACACTGACCGTAGAAGTGTGATGGAGGAGCTACAAAGGCCTTGTAATGTTCTCTTTCGGAATCCCCAGGTCCTCCAGGCCGACTCTGTGGCCAACGACTGACAGAACTGACTGTAGATCTGCGATGGAGGAGCCTAGTAGAGTGTCCTCTCTAGGAATCTCTAGGTCCTCCAGGGCAACTTTATGGTCAACATCCGACAGACACTGACCATAGTACTGTGCTGGAGGAGCTGCAAAGGCCTAGTAATGTTCTCTCTAGGAACCTCCAGGTCCTCAGGGCAACTCTGTGGCCAACAACTGGCAGAAGTGGGTCATCGAGTCACTCTGGTGAGCCACCAATTCTGGCTGGAGCTGACCAGCTGGCTCCCTGTCGCTGCAACTGGGTCCGCATATAGGTTTGCCATATCCCGCCTGGGGGCGGGACTTTCCCGGTTTGGGGCAGGTCCGCATGGTCCTGCCCCGGTTTGGCCCCGCCCCCGGGATTGCCCCCACCCCCAGGCAAGCTAAGGGAAGCTTTCCCTCCCAGGTTGGGCCAAGGCCTGCAGGGAAAGCCTCCCTGAAGGGGAGGAGTCCCTCCCTGTTTGGTCTCCACCCCCGTCGAGGGCGGGGCCCAGGCCTGCAGGGAAAGCCTCCCTGAAGGGGAGGAGTCCCTCCCCGCCTGGACTCCGCCCCCGCCGAGGGCAGGGCCCAGGCCGAGAGGGAAAGCCTCGGCTCAGAGGCTCCTATTCAAATGCAGGACACAAAAAAATGTGTCCTACATTTGAAAATTTTGTCCTACATTTGTCCCGGTATGGAGGTCCTGATGAATGGCAACCCTATCCGCATACCTTCACTGGTGTTTTCCCATGGTCCTGATGGAGGTGAACAGTTTGCCTGAGAGTGTATCAGTTTATTATTATCACCATCTGTTTATCGTACATGAACTCCAGTCCGGAGCGAGGAGGAGCTGTGATGGACGCTGGGAAGTCTAGTGTGGACGAAGGCTCTGCTTTAGTTTGCGCCATGCATTAATTCCTCTAAAAGTACCATTGCACAGCATTTGTTTTCTGAGACAGGCTTCCGTGAACGCACCCAAAGGTGCCACAGCTGCCTCTGTCTTGCAGTCAGTGGAGCCGCGGCCCGGAGGGGTTGGTTTATTGAGATGTTGAGCTTTTGAGACCTTCATCCAGGGGATAAGAGAGATAAGAGCCGTCTGGGATTTTTAGTTCTGTGATATATTTAGGCTTTTCTATCAGCAAAATGCCACAACAAACTACAAATCCCAGGATCCTGTAGGATAATAATAATAATTATTATTATATTATAATAATAATATTTATTATTATTATTATTATTATTATTATTATTATGGAGCCGTGGCAGCTAAAGCGTTGTCCAAGGGCATTATTTCAGCACTCCCCTTGCCATGAGGGGCTTCTCAGCCTGGCTGCCATCAATTGAAGGTAAATCTAAATGCGGACTTGAGCATACGTGTTTTTTTATCCGCGGTGGATCCTGGAGCAAACCCCCGCGGCGTACAACCAGGGTCCACCGTAAATGTGTGTGTACAACAGTATATAATTTTATTATAATTTTTGTTGTATTTATTTCTATTGCCGATTGTCCTGGTTTGTCATCCGCTTTCCCCCTTCGTCCTCAGCTTCCTTCCATTGCAAACCCTCTGATCATTATCCCAATTAATGCTTTTAAAAGCAATCAAGAAAGTGGGAAGGGGAAGGATTAATTGGGAGAAATAGAGGGTTTGCAATGGAAGGAAGCTGAGGATGAAAGAGAGAGGAAAAAGAAAGAGAAACTGGGGCATTATTAAAAGCAGCTGAGAAAGTGGTAAGTTTTAGAGGGTTCATAGAGAAAACACAGCCAAGCGCACGGACACAGAAGTTACTACTCAACATAAGGGTTTATTATTAGAAGATCCATGAAAACAAAGGTTCAGTAATCACTGCTATAACAAAAGGCTAGCAGTGAGTGACACAGTCTAACCATTAAACGTTACGCTAATTAAAAATACTCCAATACCAGACAGATGCAATTTAATAATAACAACATTTATTTATTTAAATATGATAATACTTTTAAAAACTAACAGCAGTAGGCCTTTTGGGCTCTGCTGCCTCCTCCTCCTTCTGCTCCATTCATGACAGTCTGAGCTGGTTTTGCTGGCCTTGTCCCACTGGGAGCTAGTTCCTGCCATTCTCTGGAGATGGCCAGGCAGAAAGAAGGAAGGAAGGAAGGAAGGGAAAGGACATTTCCTCCTGACACTGGAGCTGCCTGGGCAGAGAGGAGGCGTGTGTTCCCTGTCCATTTGCCTTTGGCTCCCAGAGTCCTGGGTCTGGCGTCCTCTTCCATGGGAAAGGCACCGGGATGGAGGGAGAGGGAGGAGGAAGGGGAGGGGAGGGGAAAGGGGAAGAAGGGAAAGAGGGGAAATGGAATAATAATAATAATTTGTTTTATTAATATACCACTATTCCAAAGATCATAGTGGTGAACAGCAAGTAAGCTAATTAGCAAGTAAGCTAATTTGCCTCCAACAGTCTGGGTACTCATTTTAGCTCCCTCCTTGGAAGGATGCAAGCCTGAGTCGAGCTTGGGCCTTTTTGCTGGTCTTGAACTTGCAACCTTGTGGTCTTGAGTGAATAGCTGCAGTACAGGCATTTAACCACTGTGCCACCAGGGAAGAGGGGAAGGAGAAGAGGGGCAGGAGAAGAAGGGAGGAAGGAAAAAGAGAAGAGGGAAGGAAGGAAAGAAAGAAAGAAAGAGGGAAGGGAAGGGAGGGAGGGATAGTGTAGGGAGTGATGGAGGGAGGGAAGGGATGGAAGAAAGAAAGAAAGAAAGAAATAATTAAGGAAGGAAGGTAAATTAAGGAATTCATTCGTTGCTTAAAGAATTAATGAAGAAAGATTTAGGGACGGGTGAGTGAGGGGGGCAAAATAAGCAAGAAAAGGAAGGAAGGAACAAAAGGGAAGGAAGTAGTACTTAACAAGGAGGGCAGAATGAATGCAGAGAAAAGAAGAAGTTAAGGATGATTGGGAAGAGGGAAGAAAGGAAAAGGACGCATGAATGTAAGTAC
The DNA here is from genome assembly GCF_019175285.1 of Sceloporus undulatus. NCBI lineage: Eukaryota > Metazoa > Chordata > Lepidosauria > Squamata > Phrynosomatidae > Sceloporus > Sceloporus undulatus. Next base: position 12,151 of record NC_056522.1, on the reverse strand, counting down.
CTAGTGAAAAACTAATGTAACGCCGAAAGGAACGGAATTGAAGGAAGGAGTGATGGCTGGAGTTCAGGCAAGAAAGAAAGACAGAAGCAAATCAACCAGCCAGCACTAAGACTCTCGTGAGATAGGCCCCGTCAGAAATCCCGCCAAATAAACTTCCTTTCAGGTAGGGAAGCAGGAGTGAGGTAGGAAGGTATGAACGAAGATAATCAAGTAAAGTTATTAATCAATTTATTCAGGAGTTACGTCCACTGCAGAAGGCTGTAAAAGGGAGTGATGGAGGTGGTAATTTTCATAGAGCAGGAAACGAAAGTGCTTGTACTGAAATTCTTGAATTAAAGAATTAACTGAAAAGAAAGAAAAAAGAAAGATTTAATGAGAAATGGACTGTGAAGTCAGTCCCACCGTTCTATCCTTCGTTCCTTCCTGCTTTCCTTACTTACTTACCCCCGTCCGCTCTTCCTTCCGTCTCCATGCCGTGCTTTCATAGCTTCCCTCAACGAGGCACGCCCCCGGCAGTCGCCCTTACGAACGGAGGTACTCCTGATGTACCGAAAGACAGCCAGACAGACCTCTGTAATCCTTCCGTTCCTCCTTCACGTTTCCTGCCGGAATGCCACTGCTAGTACGTATGTCCTGCTTCTTGCCCGCATGCAAAGTACTGCATTCCGAGCGCCGTCAGTCCCGTATCACCTTTTGTCGGTATTACTCTCTTCCTGCCCTCTTTACTCACTTACTTACTTCGCCTGTCCTCACGTACGCCCTTAATGAATTTCCTTCCTTCCTTTACATTCATCATCCCTTCTTCTCCATTTCTTACAATCCTCACCGTCCCCTCTTTCGATCCTTCCCTACTTTCCTTCCCTACGTTCTGTCCTCTCGCTCCTTCTGCCTTTCCCTCCTTCATCGCTGTGCTTTATCTACTTTTCCTCCTTCCTTCCTCTTCTCACGTTCCTTCCCTCAACCCTTCAGTTCCGTACGGCCTTCATTCTTCGTACCGTCCTGCTCTCCGTTCAATCCTTCCTTTCCTTCCTTCGCCCTGCCTTCCCGCCCTGTCCTTCCTCCTGTCGTTCTTTCCTTCTTTCCCTCATTCCGGCCTTCCCTCCCGTCCTGCTTTAGGGCAGTAATAAGTAAGTCATGATAAAAGGAGTAAGTAACGAAGTTAGAAAGGAATTAATGTGATCATAAGCGTTAAAACCAGGAAGGTATTTGCGTTGACAGAGTTAAATTAGTAAAGGAAGGAGGACCTCGGTAAATGCTCCAATTCTTTCCGAAGAATAATCAATGTGAAGGAAGCACAAAGAAGAAGGAAAGGAGGGAAGGTGAGGCAGACAGTTCGGGCCAGGCGTTCCCGTTGTCCTGCTTCCATCGTACAGCACCTAACTAAAATCCCTGGCCTCGTATTATTTCCTGATTCACCTAATGAAGTCAAGTCCGATCTCCTTCACCACAGTCTCTCATGCCGGCGTCTTTCTATCCTCTTGTCAGTTCCGTCTTTCCTCGGTCCGCCTGCCGTATCCATTCCTGCTTTCCTTCATTCTCGACGTCGAATCCCCACTCCTTATCGCCTTCCTCCCTCCTTCAGTCAACCGTTCTTTTCCCCGTCTCCCCTTGCCCTCCCTCAGTTCTTGCCTGTCCATTCTCCCTGCCTGTCTTGCTTCTTGCACCCCGTTCTTGCGTCATCGTGCCGCCACGCATGCTGGTCAAAAAGAAAGAAGCAGGAAGGCAGCAAGGCATGAATAATGTACTAATGGAGGGAAGGAGTGATTTTTTTCAGTAGGCCGTAGAAAGGAAGGGAGGAAGGGAAGAGGAAGGGTAGTAAGGAAGTGAACGAAAGATGGAAGGAAGGAAGGGAGACGGAATGGAAGGAAGGACCAAGGTCTATGAAGGAGTTAATAATTATGGAAGGCAGGAAGCAGACTGTAGAAGTCATTATCAGGAGGACTGCATTCTGGAAGAACGGAATTACCTATAAATGAAGGAAGGAGGGAAAGAATTATTGAATACATAACTAAATAAGTAGTACTTCTGGGTTGGAGCTTTGGCATGTCGTCCCCGTCTCTGAAAGTCTCTCGGAGACGAGATCGCCGCGCGGCTCTTTCCCCCTAGATCCGACAGCCGCAGAGTCTTCTGAACTGTGAATCATGACATTGGAAAAGGGGGCACCCCTTCGTAAATAAAGAAGGGGCAGATCAGCTCACAGAGGCACCAGCACTAACCTGCTTGTCAGGGGGAGAACGGAGACGAGAAGCCGCCTCCGCCGGGCCTGTGCGGGAGTTGACAAGAAAGCCTTAAGGGAAAGCCCGCGCGGTTTGAATCCGAGGAGAGCGACCGGCACAAAACCACCACCAGCAAGAAAAGCACAAATAAGCTAACAATTAAATTTAACTCGTGTCTACGAGGGGGACTTAAGGTGAAAGAGTCCTACATTTAGCTACGAACAAAAGAAAGAGTGACAGAAGTACAGGTACGAAAATCCACAAGAAAAATAATAGAGGAAAGAGAAAAGGAGCTACAATGGTGACAGTGGATGCACGCCTTCCTTGGGGGTGGATAAGAGTCTCCTTCCTTGAAGGTTTTAAACGAGGCCTGGATGGCCATCTGTCAGGGATGGCTGTTGATTTTGGATTTCCTGGCAGGGCGAATGGGGGTTGGACTGTCAGGTGCCCCTCTTGGGGTCCTCTCCAACTCATGATCCATGATCGATGATTCCTATCTGAGAAAAAGAAAAGAAAAAAGATAAACAGTCAACCTCTGAATACTCTCTAGAAAAGATAGAAAATATCATTAACTAACAAAGGGGAGGGTTGCCTAAATTAGAAACATACTGGATTAACTGGAGGAAATAGAAGCAGCTCTGGAAACAGTGCAACAAAATTGAAACATAAAATTTGACTCCTATATATGAGACTTTATATAAATTTAAAATACTGCAGAACTAATTATAAACTAAGACTCTCCAAAATTGGGGTTGTTTTAACATAAGGGACTATATAAAAAGACTGTAATACAGCTTACAGCTCCTTAACACTAGACAACAAATAATAAACATATTATATATATACAGATATATTAAGGAAAAAAAGCTGCAAAGCAACTAAAAAAGCTGTATAGTATTAAAGGAACCTTTGAAAATTCTTTACAGTTTGAATAAAAATTTGCAACCCCGTTGCCCTGCTTATCTCTAGAGTAAAGAAACACCTTTTGAAAGCGTACAGAGTAAAGGGAAAACAGCGGTGGCAACTCTTCTCCTCAGCCAAAAAATCTCAAGGCCATAAGAAAAGGAAGAAAAACAAAATACAAACTAAGTACATTGTAAACAGATACTTATAAAGTGACCCCACGAAAGGACAAAACCAATACAAGTAAAAATAAGGACTTTGGGCGACGACTAGCGGTGGTTGACGATATAAATTGCTCTTAAAGAAATAAAAACTTAAGAATGATTATGGCAATGTCCCTTGAAAAAGACTACTACATCCCAATTACCATCAATCTAGCACCAAAATAGAAGACCATCTCTAGAATATGCTACTAAACAAACAGACAATCGATGATATTAGAAGAAATTAAAAACTAGCAACAACACAACGAAGAATGTTCCAAGATGCAGGGATATAATCAAGAATGAAGAGAATGCGGGACAGAGTGAAGAGGGAATTCAAATCCGAATGAAAGGATTGAAACAGACGATTGGAAAGTGACGAAAGATTTAAAAAGAAAACTATACAAGAGTGGAAATATTGGAAACACAAACGAAGAACTTGAAAGATAAAACATAACATCTATCGTCTAGAACAGAAAAAGAGCGTGACCAAAGAGCGATTGCCGATCTAAAGGCCAGGAACAGTGCCTCAAGATAAGAGGCCTCAAAGAAATTTCAAAATGAAGAGCTTTATCAATATTTGATCCCGATACTGGCCGAGTTTGGGAAATACATGCGCTGAGCTTTGAAAGAGGTTTGGATAAAACTTGCAGGATAATTCGAAAACAGCAAGAGACGAAATCTACCGAGGGACAAGTTCTATGTACTTCATAAGAACTAGAACTAAAGAAAAGTGGATCTTGGAGAAAAGCTAACCAAAAAAGACGTGTTGTTGGACAAAGGAGATTAAAGGATATTGAAAGATATCCCCGGGAGGATTCGTAAAAGGAGAGGCGGAATACAGACTTCAACACATCGTCCCCAAAAGACATAACATCCCAATTAGGTGGCAGGTCCCCGGAGGAAGTTTCTTTCACCAATAAGAAGAAAAGACTGCGAATTAACTCACAGGGAAAAGCAAGAGACTCGTCTTTAAAGAACTTTAAAGAAAGGCTCTCCACCGGAAGAAACAAGTGAATCAAACCAAAATTTAGACCAGTTAGAAGAAGAAGAGTGAAGGAGTGACCAAGAAGAAGAAAGAAGAAGGAGAAGAAAGAGAAGGAGGAACAACGTTGGACTAACGGATAGATAAGTAGTATCCTTTTTTCATTTTATATACTTGGGGGATTAATATATTCGGGTGGGTCCCTCTTCTCTCTTAAACTTTATTGAAGAAGAGTAGAAATGAAATTAAAGATCATCTCTCTGAACATCAAGGGGTTAAACGCCCCCAATAAGAGGAAAAAACCCTTTCACTTTCTAAAAAAAGGGAACTGGGATATAATATGCCTTCAAGAATCTCATATAAAAAAACCAGAGACAAACTTATTAAAAAACAAAAGACTCGGCAAAGAGTTTGTATCGGCAAATGATGACAAAAAGAAGGGTGTAGTCTTGTATATAAAACCACATATACCGGCTAAGGAAGTGGTGAAAGATAGTGAAGGTAGCTATATTGGGATAGAAATAAAGATAGAAACTCGGAAATTACTAATACTGTAGTGGGAGTATACGGTCCACTTCTTAGAAAAGAAAAATTTTACTTGGATCTAATGAATGAGGTTCTGGATTTAAATTATAACGATATAATTATGATGGGAGACTGGAATGGGGTAGTTAGACCAAAATCAGGCAAAACAATCAAAAACAACCAAGGCAAACTTCCCAAAGCATTTATGAACATGATAGATAATTTAGGATTAATAGATGTATGGAGATTTAAATACGGGCTGAAGGAAGATTATACTTTTTTTCCACATAGACATAAATCTCTGTCTAAGTTAGACATGATCTTTATCTCTAAAAATTGGGCAAAAAATATAACAAATATGGAAACTATGGTAAGATCTATATCAGACCATAATCCCATTGTAATAGAACTGAATATAGGAAAAAAGAACTTCTCATGGCGTTTAGATAATAATGTACTAAAAAAGAAACAAATACTTGAAAAAACGAAAAATGCACTAGGAAATTACTTTAAAGAAAACTTAATAAAGGATACAAATCCAAATATAATATGGGATGCCAGTAAAGCAGTTATAAGAGGGATATTTATACAAGAGGATATACAAGAAAGAAGAAAGAAAAATCGACAAAATTTCTGGAGAAATTAAAGAGAGGGAAGAGATTCTTAAAAATGACCCCGATAATGAAGAAATAGAAAAAGAAATAAAAATCTTACAAAAACAAATATCTATGTGCTTAGTAGAGGAAGCTGATAAGAAATTAAGATATTCTAAACAATACTACGTACTTTGAAAACGCGAATAAAATAGGTAGATGGCTCTCTTATAAGACTAAAAAAGAAAGGGGAAAAAATTTAATAACACAAATTAAATGGAAAGAGGAATTAGTAACAGATCAAGAAAGAATAAAAATAATTTTTTATGACTATTTTAAAAAACTATACGAAGAACAAAAAGTGGATACATCCCAGATTAAAAACTATATCGATCAAATAGATTTCCCACAAATTGACAAAGAGCAAATAGATTATTTGGAGAAACCAATAACTATAGAAGAAATTAAATCAGTTATAAGAGAACAGAAAAATGGGACGGCTTCCCAGCAGAGTATTACAAAGAATTAGAAGATCAATTAATAGAACCACTATGTAAATGAATTAATGGAATAGGGGCGAATAATATACCTCAATCTTGGAAAGAAGCGAACATTACACTTATCCTAAAACCAAACAAAGACCCACAAGATATAAAAAGCTACAGACCAATCTCATTGACAAACTCTGACTACAAAATTTTCGCCACAATATTAGCTACAAGCCTAAAAAACATCTTAAAAAACTGGATTGGGGAAGAACAAAACGGTTTCCTACTTCATAGACAATTAAAGAAAAATATAAGAATGAACATTTTAAAGATAAAAGAGACAAAGGACTGTCTGTTATATTAGTAGACATGGAAAAGGCCTTCGACAAAGTGCACTGGAATATAATATTTGAAATTCTAGAAAAGGTAGGATTTAAAACAAAATTCATAAATTGGATAAAAGCCATTTATAAAAATCAAGAAGCCTGCCTTATAATTAATGGAGAAAAAACAAAACCGGTAAATATAATGCAAGGTACTAGACAAGGCTGCCCGCTATCCCCATTATTATTTATTATGGTAATCGAACTATTAATTAGGAAAGTAAATCAAAACAAATCAATACAAGGAATTTTTAATAAGGGCCTGAATATTAAATCATTGGCCTTCGCAGATGATCTAGCGTTTCTTTTAGAAAATCCACAAGTAAGTATAAATAAATTACACAACGAATTAGAAGAATTTGGAAAAATATCTGGGTTAAAAATAAATGTAGATAAAACGAATATTTTAACTAAAAACCTTAATCAAGATGAGGAAAAAGAAATAACGAAAGTGACAGGATATAAAATAGTAAGATATTTAGGAATAGAAATTACTACAAATAATGCGGACTTATTCAAAAATAATTATAATAAATTATGGTCACAAATTAAAAAAGATTTAGAAAATTGGAAATCTATAAAATTATCTCTTTTAGGAAGAATTGCCTGTATAAAAATGAACATCTTACCAAAAATATTATTTTTATACCAAACAATTCCGATAATAATAAAAGACAAAATAATTCAAAATTGGCAAAAAGATCTCACAAAATTCATCTGGATGGGCAAAAAACGGATGAAAATACTTCAGGATGCGAAAGAAAGGGGTGGACTTGATGTCCCAGACTTAAAACTCTATGTCTCACTTGGATTAAAGAATGGTGGGAATTAAATGACAACAAAACTCTTAAAGCTGGAAGGTGGGAACATAGCATTTGGTTGCCACGCATATCTATATTACAACAAAGAATCAATAGACAGAGAATTTAATCACCACTGTATAAGAAGAAGGCCTCTTCTATGGATCTGGAAAAGAACTAGGACAAAAATGACCTTGGAAACTTCTCCTCAAGAAAAAGGATCTGTAAAAAACTGGTGAAGATACAAAGATTTATTAACTAAGGAAAAAAACGAACTAAGAATTCAATCAACAAAACTACAAAATTCAGTGGTACTTAAGATGGCAACTAAGAGAGAGATTTAAAATGGACCAAAAAGAAAAATCCATTGTCATAAAGGAAACTCAATTTGAGAAACTATTAAAATCAGGCAATAAAGGATTAGTATCAAAGCTTTATACATATCTTTTAAAAATGGAATTAGAAACTGAAACTATCAAGACCAATATGATAACTTGGGCCCAGAACATTGGTCATAATATCGAGTTAAAACAATGGGAGGTTAAAATATACAAGATGCCAAGATATCAAAGAAAACTATGATAAGATGTTTTACAGGTGGTCCATGACCCCTGACAAATTGGCAAAGATATATGGGACCAAAAACAAATGTTGGAAGTGTCAAAAAGAGACAGAGTAAAAAAGAGTAAAAAAATTCTGGCAGGAAATTCATAGGATAATACGAGATCTATTTGGATTCAAAGTGAAATTTAGGCCAGAAACCTATCTGTTAAATATATTAGATTTTGATTTAGAAAAGGAACATGGCAGAATTATTTTCCTTTTGATTACGGCGGCAAGATTAACGTTGGCTCGCAGATGGAAAGAGGAGAATATACCAGAGATGAACGAATGGATCACAAAGCTATACGAACTGGCAGAAATCGATAAATTATCACGCTTACTGAAGAATGAAAATCTGGATGAATTTTATAGAGACTGGAAAGATGTTTTAAGTTATTTACAGCAAGGAAGAAGTGATGTGTTTGTAGAGGGTTTAGATAAGAAAATTACACTTTTGTTCAGCTTGTATTTAACTTGTATTTAGATATACTTTACGACTCTTCTGATAACAGCCTCTATAAATATATAAAAATTAATTGTAACATATAACTTTAAAACAACTGCCTATAAACATAACAAAATTGGGGGTATTTTTAGAAATGCAAATAAGTAATAAGTAGCTAACACACTTTGATTTTATTTTATACTATATTGTTAGCAATAAGGAAACAAAGGAAATATTGTGTAAAACTCTCAAGCACAGAGTAGGAAGAATTGTGTAGTCTTAGTTTAATATTGTCATAGTTCTGTTGTAGATTGATGTTTAGAATTATAATAATAGAGTAAGGTAGTAGCAATAGACATCATTATCTGAACATTTTTAAGAAAATGGACTACGAAAGAAGTATGGCAAACTAATACTTTTATTTATATAAGATTTGGTTACGGAAATCATTTGTACTTCAAATAAATTTTCCTTTTCTTTTCTATTTTGGTGTTTTTTATGTATGTGTTGTTATATGTTATATGTTTATATATGATTCAATAAAATTAAAAAAATTAAAAAAAAAGAAATAAAGAAAGAAGGAAGGAAGGAAGGGAAGGGAAGGAAGGAAGCTAGGAAGAGAGGAAGGAAAGGAGGGAAGGCGGTAAAAAGGAAGGGAGATAGGGAGGGAAGGGAGGAAGGAAAGAAGGGAAGTAAAAAGGAAGGAAGCAATGAGGGAAGGAAGGGAGGGTGGCGCGAGAGAGAGGAAGGAGAAAGAAAGAAAGAGGGAGGGAGGAAGGAAAGAGGGAAGGAGGGAATGAAAGAAAGAAAGAAAGAAAGAAAGAGGAAGGAAGAAAGAAAGAGGTAAGAAAGAAATGAAAGAAGGAGGGAAGGAAGGAAGGAAGGAAGGAAGGAAGGAAGGAAGGAAGGAAAAAAGAGGGAAAGAAAAAGAAAGAGGAAATGAAGGATGAAGGAGAAAGAAAGAGGCAAGGGAAAGAAAGAGAAGGAAGGAAGGAAGGAGGAAAGAAGAAAGGAGTGAAGGAAAGAAAAAGAAAGGGAGGGAGGAAAGACAAAGAAGAGCAATTAGCTTACTTGCTAATTAGCTTACTTGCTGTTCACCGCTATGATCTTTGGAATAGCGGTATATAAATTAAAAAAATAAAAAAATAATAAATAATAATAATAAAAGAAGAAGAAGAAGAGAAAAGACAGGAAAGAGGAGGAAGGAGAGCCAGGGGAAGAAGGAGATGAAGGGGAAGAGGGAAAGGAAAGGGAGGGGAGGAAAGAGGAAAAGGAAAGAGGGGGAGGAAAGGGAGAGGAAGGGAAGGGAAGGGAAAGGGAGGCAGCAGGTGTTTCGGGGAGCCCGTCCAACTGACCAGCAGTGGCAGGAAGGGGATGGTGGGCAGGGGCTGCTGGGAGATGTAGTCCTCTCTTCCTCCCTCCCTCTGGCTTCTTTGGCAGAGCAGGGATTTGAACCCAGCCAGCGGTCAAAGCACCCGGCTGGACTCGGGGAGTTGAAGCTCCAGAGCTCCATCCAGACGGGGCTTTGGCTGCTAGCGCTCACTGCCACTGGAAACTGGGACCGGAGGCTCGATGTGGATGGGACATTTTAACCCTAGGGGGATCTGGGATTGTCCCACCCCAAACAGGGAAATGTCCGCACCCAGTGTCCGAGTGGCAGCAGTGTGGAAAGGCCGCACAATGGCATCCTTGCCTTTGCCCAGAGCAGCAGGGAGTCCGGAGGGGAGTCTTCTGGGGACTTTTCAGACCTTTCAGGAGGAGCCCCGGCGCAGGTGGAAGCCACGGTCTTTCAGTCCTGTGGGGGGAAGGAGAGATGCCTTTTATCTGTGTGTCTTCCTTTTTGAAGGGAAGGCCATCTCCCAGAGAGAGAGAGGGGGGGGGGGGGGGGAAGGAACCCAGACTCACAGCATTCATCTGGTGCAGAGCTTGGACTTCATGCTGTGCACCAGGTCCAGCCTCAGGAGCAGGATCGCAAAGATATCAATTGCTTTCCTGCAGGAAAGAGAGAGGGGACACAAAAGAGGGTTGGTTCAGGGATGGTTTGTATCCCTGCATCCAGCCCCACTGACCACTCCTGCCCCAGCACTGCCTTGCAGCCAACTTACCCTGGGATCAGGTACGTTTTAGGCTTTGTGCTGGTCCTCTGGTTCTTGGGGTGGAAATGGCTGGCCAAGATGTTGATCAGGGTCACCAAGTGGCACAGCAGCGCTGGATGTTGCTGCGATCTCTCACAATGGTCCTGATCCCTCGCAGCCCCTTCAACTGAGGAGAGAACCAGGAAGGAGGGAGGGTCACCCGCAGATGGGGAACTACCTTGGGTTTCCTACCTTGCAGATGGGCCATGCGAGGGTCAGCCCTTTATCTTGGCCAAAGGCAGTTCCTTGCTGTCCTGAATCTGATTTTCATACAGTTTGGCGATGAACTCATCCAGGCAGGTGTTGAGGTTGCACATGGGTGAAGCCAAGAATGCATACATGAGCTGATCGCAGGCCCTAGAGAAAGGGAAGGAGAACCAATGGTATCCCTGCCGGACCCCCAGACCCCCCGGGAGGGAAATGGGGTGCGTCCTGGGAGGAGGAATCCACCAGCATCAGGTCCAATTTCCAGGATGCAATGTTGTTTGCCAGATGCTTCTTCTGTTCTTTGGAGTAGTTGCGGTAGGTCTTGCACATCAGATGGAAGTCCTTGTCTGTCTGTCAGGAGGGAAAAAGACAGCAGGGAAAATGAGGCCGTATGTGACAAGCCTTGGGAATGTGTCCTTCTTTCCTATCAGGCCTGCTTTTTAATGTGGATTTTGGGTTGGATAACTTTAAAAAGGAAAAAAAAAACATTGTGTCTCAAAGGTTTTAATGCTCATTTCGGTTTCCACACTTACCTTTGGTCTCAGAAAGACAAGGTGCATCAAGATTTCCTAGATCATTATATTAGGAAGCCACTGCAGAGGACTTGGAGGAAGCGTAAAAGCAAACTGTTTCCGAAAACCCCAAAGTGGGTGTCCAGCCTTGCGGCATTTTTAAGGAGAGAACTTCCGAAACGTGGGTGACTTATAATAAAGAAGTGTTAAAAAGAAAAACCCAATAAAGGAATATAGCAAATCAAAACCAGAGAGGAATTAGCTGAAGAGGGAATCATCTGGCACTGGTTTCCTTATAGACCAGTGATGGCGAACCTATGGCACGCGTGCCAGAGGTGGCACTCAGAGCCCTCTCTGTGGGCACACATGCTGTTGCCCTCGCACAGAGTTTGCCAGAGCTTCTTACTAGGAAGCCAGAGGGACGTGGCACTTTGCAACAAATCAGTGGGGTCTGGGTTGCAGTTTGGGCACTTGGTCTGTAAAAGGTTCACCATCACAGTTATAGACAGTTAACAGAGGGATTCAGAATGTACCAGAAATTAGAGGGTTTTGAAAAGACAAGTTTGGCATTTGAAGATATTTAACAAATAGCCAAATTATATAAAAATTTACTAAAATGAGAGCAAGAGCAGGAAGTAATAAAAGATAACATGAATAAATGGACTAACCAGGAAGCAGTCCAGTATTGGGGAGGAAATTGGTAAGATGTAATAATAATAATGATGATGATGATAATAATAATGGACTAATGATGAAGAAAGGAAACACGAAGAAGAGAAATCTAGGAAAGAGGAACGAAGGAAATGCGAAACTGGATAGAAGACGGGATGAATATATTCTAGTTTAGGGAGAGTAGAGGGGAAAGAAGGAAAGGGGAAGAGGAAAAGGAAGAGAAGGAGATCAAGGGAGCAGGAGGGGTGGAAGGGAGAGAGATGAAAGACGAGAGAGGGAAGGAGAGAGAAAGGATCTTGAGAGAGAAACAAGAAGAACGAAGGGAGAGAGACTGATAGGAGAATCTGTCTGAATGCGTTGTCTATCTGCTACCTCCTGGACAGCAACCAAGACTTCGCTATCGGTGGGCTCCTCATTGGCCAACCTACTCTGCCCCTCTTCTTCATGCACAAGAACATGAAACCTATTGTTCTCTGTGACT